>NW_015112663.1:461145-517798 GCF_001443285.1 Poecilia latipinna | reverse complement strand
ATTAATTATTGTTTATAAAACATAAGCTACTTTGAAATACTGCTTATCTGCTTAGGCACAAGAAATTTACAGTTGGTAAATTTTGAAAAAGTAAAAATCAGATGTTTACTTTGTGGCACTTGGTTACCAGAAAACGCGCTCATCTCTTAGCAACAGATTAACAACAAATATTGTTATTGTTCAAAAAAGATTTTTCTGCTCCTTTGAAATATTACTTATTTTCACCAATTGTGCAATTGGTGAATTTAGCAGAAAAGTTAAAGTTTTTTTTCTTTTTCTGTCCTTGGTGGTAAATATATTATAGAACAGACATTCAACACAAAAGTAAAAATCTGATTTATACTTCGTAGCTGTTCGTTACCAGGAAAAAAAAAAAAGAACGCTCATCTCATAACACCAAATTAATTATTGTTTATAAAACATAAGCTATTTTGAAGTACTATTTATCTGCTTAGACACAAGAAATTTACAGTTGGTAAATTTTGCAAAAGTAAAAATCAGATGTTTACTTTGTGGCACTTGGTTACCAGAAAACACATTTATCTCTTAGCAACAGATTAACAACAATTACTGTTATTGTTAAAAAATAAAAAAAACCTGCTCTTTGTTAACAATAAATGCTTCGCAAGGCATTCCAATGCTCTCCTATGCATTGCTATGGCAGGCCCCAATAACACCATTCCCACTTTAAATGTAAGTAAACATCTCACACGGACTTTACCGAACAGCTATCAATAAAACAATTATCAATAAAAAGAATGCAAGCATTGTAAAAAAAAAAACTAAACAAAACTTGAATAGTTTTATGAAACCCATTTGTCCCAATGTCCCCTGACACTTGACATGCATCTCTCCAACAGGGCATTTCACCACTTCTCAAAACGGCTGAATCAACAGCAATGACAATGGCATATAACTCTTGTAATAGCCTTGCTGTTTGCTTTTAAAGAGGCTGTGGCACTGCATGTCATTATACAGCTAATGATGTACGATTGTCATCTCACACATTGCAGAGTTAATTGGGCTTCTGTGATCGTGCCTAATGGCTTTACCAGCAAATTATTGACACAGTGATGTGGGCCGACGTGCTACAGGTTGGCGAATAAATAAATAACCAACTCCCCACTACACCCACCTCTTTCTCCTCAGACACGAGGCTCGTCAATCTTGGCAACTGCCTCTGGAGCAGCCCGCTCGGTTAACATTTTAGAAAATGGCTGCCCATTAATAATAAAGGCATATTAACATAAGTGAATTCTGCTGTGGTGTGGGATTCAGTGGAACAGTTATTAAAGTCCAATTTGGCGCCATTAATAATGCATCCACCTTTGACTTTTTGATATCCAGATTATGTGGTATTACTGTGGCTATACATTATTTATTAACCACTTTCAATTGGAGACCTAGATGACTTCTAATTGTTAGGTAGCGGTGCCATTAAGTTATCCCTGATGAGGCTTGTCAATCAAGATGCGTTTTCTCGACCCTGGTGTCCGACATGTACCACACACACTTACTTGCACGCGCACGCGGTTGGAGTCGGGTGCCAACGGTGCCGACGGTGCCAGCGCTGGCACAGTATGGGGAAGGGGCAGAGAGCTTCCACCCTGCAACCCTGCCGAGCCGCAGAGGTTTGACTCCTGTCCATCATGGGCATTTGAAGAGCAGCAGAGGGGAGGTTAAACGGCATGGGGCTCACTGTTAGAGAAGCCTGGCTTTAAAACTTAATGGCTCCTCTACTATAGTGAATGACACAGCAAGGGTGAGCCGTTGTCACGCCTTTATCCTCTGGGTGCCTTTTGTCAGTCAGTCAGTCACTCAGATCGACAGACAGCAGCACACAGAGCGTTACGGATGCACCCAGCCACACATACGGTGTAAGTTGTCATTAAATAGAGACTTGGCATAATACATAAATCTATTTGTAAATATGTAAAATTATCATACTGAAGAAAGAAGACAATCAGCTTCCAAGGCAGCACGCCAAATGTGCAGGCAAAATTAGACAAACAGGAAGAAATTGGCTTGGGACCAGAATTAGATGATATTGAGCTTCACCAGCGCTGACCGGTGACGGAGCAGTGGGAAGCTGCAAAAAATTATGCTTTAGATCAGTGACTGCGCTTTACCTGACAGCTACGAGCTTGTTGTATTGGCAACAGTCGTCATTGTGGATGTTGTTTTCAAGGGAGGAAGACTCAAAGTTGTCCCATTTTAAGCCTCAGTGTGGTGTTTAAAATTAAAGAAGGCACAGCGCTAAGCCATTTAAGCAAAAGCTGTATTTTCTACAAAATGTCAAGATATTTCTGTGAATTGATAAGGCTGTGAAAGAGTGAGAGAGAGCAAGACTTTTAGCATGGAAAACGGAGGCTAAACAGAGTATAGCAATGGTTCTCTGCTTTGAGTTTTTACCTTCAGTTTGTCATGGTGGAATTAGAAATGTTGGGAGCCTTTTGGACAACTAAAAGACATGGGAACCTCTCTTGAGAATGCTCATGGAGACTGCTGCTTGTTTCATGGTAGTGGCACTATTTGCTGAAATAAGATTCTAATATTATTTTGAAGTGTCAACTCCAGTCATTTTGACTTTTTTTTTTTTGAAGGTACCAAACAAAGCCCGCTCTGAAAGTTCATGCAGAAAGTCGATAAACAATAGCTTAAACCCCCTTTTATACCTTTATTCTTTGTTAGAGATATCTGTTAGCTAAAATTGGCATCGACATGCCCAAAAATTTGAAAATTGTCTCCAGCATTTTGATTGATGCGTCATCACATTCAACTTGACGCCATCATCCTCATGCTCCATAGCAAGTTATACTGTTCAGCAAGTTGAGATGTTATGGCTTGGTAGATCAGCCCAAACTAATTTGAAAAGGAACAGCAATCACTTGCTGAACAACATTCCCTTTTTACTAAAAAGGCAGAATCACAATTTGAGCAAAGTAAAGAGGAAAGACGGGAAGGAAAAGCAAGTGCGAATGAATTCTGCTCCCCTGTGTGCACACAAGAAATAGAATCAAGATTAAAAAGAAAGGGAGGAAGTGAGATATCTCGTTAAATACACTCGAATTGGAAACACACAGCAGCAGCCCATAAGAGTACACCGCCACAATGCACCTTGACACTAAACCTTAGAAGATAAAACAGCTAAAAAAAATAAAAAACTATTAAAGGTCTGCAAACCCTAAATTATTTAGCAACTTACAGAGAGGAGGCAAATAAGAGACCATGCACTAAAGCTCTACAAGACTTCCCAACATCTCCGACAACATGCATGACTGTTTTGTAAACTGCTAGTCTTAAACGGGATTCTTAATTTAATTCAAGAATGGCTATGTGTTAGTCTACCGTCTTGTTCCAGAAAACAGAATATGCTTTGACTAAATTCAGCAACAACAGAGATGGATTGAGTTTCAGTTTTCAGAGGAGACGAAGACATCTTCACTGATATATGCAGGTCAGCCAGCGGTGGAAGAAAAGCTGCCTTACCAAATGCTGATGCTGTCCAAGTGATGACTGAAGGAACCCAAAGTGCCCAGAGATGGTGGCTTGGTAGCCGAACAGTTAGCCAGACATGGATTTGAGCTGAAAGAAACAACCGTGTCACTGCATTTCCCCCCGCTAAAGTTTGTCCCTTTAAAGCCCAGATGGATTGCTTACAGGTGAAGGCATCAACACAACATCTATACTCTTAGGCGAACGAAAACATATTGGGTGTGTCGTGGTGTGTCTGGTCAACTTACGCAGGCCAGCTGGCTCTTTTAACACCAAGTGGATGCATTTTGCTGAAGTGAAGTTCAAACTGCTCTCTGGTCGGATCATAAAGCAAGTTGAAGTTTTTAAAACAGTAAACAGTAGGGGCACAATTTCTTGAGCATAAACAGATAAGTAGTTGTAGACGCTGGATGAATGGATGATGTTGCAGTTGCTTGTTAAAGTCGCTGTAATTACCACACAGGATTATCAGGGTGGAAAATTTTAAGAATTAGTAATCAAATTGTAGATTTGTTAGTTAAAGTTTTCAGGGAAAAAAAATTGAAGTACACATTGATCAAGGAATGAAAGTGGAAATAGGGGAAAAAATTAACACAGTAGAAGAATAATAGTAACAATGCACAAAAAGAATAACAAATCTCTCAAAGGTGACTTATTGTATATCTTCACATTTCATTCCAATTTGTAAAAAATATGTATACATTACAATTGTTCATGTTTAATTAATTATTGACAAACTGTTTGGTAAGGCCTTTTTGAAGACATTACTACGAAATGTTGGCATTAATATTTAAGTTCATCGAATATTCATGTCTCTCCTCGCCCATCAGGATCCCTGCAAGGCGCCGGTGGAAGGCCAACACCTATAATTGGCAATCTCTTCCTGTTGGTTGACAGTACAGAGGACTCATTTCCTCGCATTCAAATCTGCGAGTTGCACAAAGCCCGGCTTGTCAACTTTCCACTTCATTACAGGTCAAGCAATAGACTCATTTTTCTCGGGCGCATCGCTCCCATAATTGTTTTTCACCTCTTCTTTCGAAGCCAATTTACATGTGCTTCCTTGCTGAGTGTAATAGAGACAGAAAAAGGAAAGATGAAAATGCTCTCGCTTTTCACTTCCACTCACCATCCATTAACAACTTGACACATGGAACGCAAAAAGTAATATGAATTTTGTTCTCCTTTCTGTAGCATTTGCTTTGAGGCATTCGGTGTGTTAGACGGAGCTGAGAGTTCGATAGGAAATCATGATGTAGAACAGATGAGAATGATGTTCAGCAAATAGGAGCCTATGTACTTTATATAAGTATGGACCTCTGAGGGTAAATAGAAATAGAAGAACTTGACTTTATATGTCAAGATCTGAAGGAAGCTTTAATTTCTCTATTCAAGTTTGAAATTGGTTCAGAATCTATCAGTAACTTGGGTGTAATTGGAATATACCTATTTGTAACATAAAAAGTTAAGTGAATACAAGTTGGGCAAAATATAAGCATTTTCTTAAAAACTAATTATTTCGGGTCATCAGTGACGCTAAATATAAAAAACGTGTGCAAATAGTTTTGTTTTTTTTATCTAACAGATACATTTCTTATATATATATATATATAACCCTCTAATACATTTCAGCTATGATTAAACATTTTCAGGAGCATAGATTTTACATAAAAAACAACAAAACAAACAAAAAAAAACAAATGTATGTACCGGATTTGCTCTGAATTTGTCTGTAAAAAAATAGAATAATTCTAGTTGTGGTACACCAAGAAGGATTTGACACATTACATCTACGAATAAAACCAAATCTCATATTGGAAAATTAGGTGCAACAAGAAAATGCGTTCAAAGGAGCCAGATCATGCCATATCAGACGGTGTGGGAAATTTGCAGAACAGACTTTGTGCAATCAACTCTAATAGGTAAGGAAAATGCTGTATATATCAAACATAACTTCAAAGAAATTTGACTTTGCACTTTGATGCCTTGAAATTGACCCCTGTCTCTTTAAGAAGCTTCCACTCTTTCTTGCACGTTGCCTTCAGCACGTGCTGAAGGCACGCTTTGGACGCGTACAAATGCGCCGCGACGGGCCCTCGACGCGCCTCCACATAGACTTTGAATGTAAACCAGACGCGCCTGATGCTCAAAACGCGTTTGGTGTGAACGTAACAAAAACCTGAAGAGTGCGTGATCAGATAAATGGATATATTCCCAAAGTATGACGCATTCACACAAAAATGCATGTGGTCGACTGCAGGCTTTGACTCTAATTTATCCCTGTATTCCATATTATTCATGCATTTTTAATGCCACATAAAAATGTTGCTGAGAATTGTCTCCCAACATTTTTAATCATATCTGTAATGCTTATCCAGCATTACTGTATCTTCTTGTGTGTGTGTGTCTCACTCCTGCGTCTGCCTTTATAAATCTTCATCCTTCTGAAGTCATTGCGCTGTGATAATCGAGCTCCCTCTTCCTCTGAAAATCTCTCTCATCCTTTCCCTCCCACACTTCTCCTCTGTGTTTCAGAAACCCCATCTCTTGATGCCAACTGGCAGCGGCAAGCGAAGACAAGTTTATTTCTTCTTCTTATGTCACCCTACGCACAAACTGAACTATAATGCTAATTCACCACGACAACAATTTTGCATCGTTACTATAAATGTTCAACATGTTCCCGAATAGTGGCCATCTTGAGCGTTATCAGAATTACACATGCAAAAAGGAGCTGACAGACCTGTAAAGTGTAGCGCAAGCGCACCTTACCCAGGCTTGCATCACGAGTACAAAATCAGCGCCGTCAGACCTTTTAAACCAAATAAGGCGAACCAGAATCAAGATTGGATATAGTTGCTTAAGTGAGCTTTTTTAGGATTCCTTGACCAAAGAGCTTGCTGAAAAAGTGCAAAAGGATTCGAAACTCTTCTTTTCACCGCTGTCTTTTCTCTTCTTGCAAAATAGTTCTTTCTCTATAATATCAAAGCACAGTTTTGCTTCCTTTTCAAGTCTTACGAGTGCATGTTTCATCAGCGTAGCATGGTTTTCAACTCGACTGAATGCTTTTTTTATCACTGACAAGCAGGTGCGGGTCTCCTCTCTTTCATTTTTCTCCCTGTAAACTTGTAACAAAGCGTTATCAAACGGCCGATGGAAGCTTTTCATTTTCCGTTTCACCCGGCCACAAGGCTGTTTTCCTGGCGGTACTGCAGAGAGACCTTCACAAGGCCGAGCTTTTAATTGCTTCTTTGCAGGGGGCTTGTCTTGACAGTGTCTCATATCCTTTCTTCCTTAGGAAAAAAAAGGGAGACAGAAATCTTAGAAACAGCAGCAAAAAAGGGTTTTTGCCTACGCTTGATCTCCCCTGTGGAGTTTGTCAAACAAAAGAAGATCCTTTAATTTGGTCACAACAGGGGCTCTCCAGTAAACTCACACAGAAATTCTGCCAAGAACATTCAGTGCTCTCCCTTTAATGTCCCAAAAGAATCGTCTGACCTCACCAAGTTCACGGACATGACTGGGACTAAAAGTATCTTGTTGTCAACATGGTATTTACAGCTGTGTAACTTCTTTATTTTTATTTTTGTCACATGGGAGAAGGCGATGAAACGTGATGTGACGTTACTGTTATTAAGGTAAGGTGTGTGCACATGACTCAAGAGCATGGTGGAGTTGAACTTATTGTCCTCCGCGTGGTGTGAGAACCGCACCTGCTTTATGGCCTCGACGAGTCTCCATGGGAACTGGCCCAAAAAAAAAATTTTTTTTTTTTTTTTTTTGTATGCAGTGCAGCTAAGGTAGGTGAAGTTATAGAAAATACTACTAATAAAAGAAGACTCCTGTAAATAGCTCTAATCAGAACTATTTGAGTCTTTCTGTTGTAAAATATGTGGCATTTATGTGTCGTTTTAAATATGCAAATATGCCTGTATGAAACAGCAATGTGTAATATGGATAGAAGAATGAATTGGAACATGACGTTTATCACAAAACATATCTTCATGAAAGATTCTTAAAAATCCAATATTTTTCATATCAGCGACTACGCCAAAGTGATCAGCTTCAAGGTCGCAGTGACAACATTAATATGTGTTGAAGTTATAACTACAGGAAGAAGACCCGAAGTTTGCTTCTTCTCTACATACGAGAGGAAGCACAGAAATGCAAGAACTATTAAAAGATGATTTTCTACTACATATTGGCACATGTATACGATTCACTGAAGCTGCAAGAGGACAGGAGAGAGTGGGGCTTCACACTGATAACAGGAAGGCAGAATTTACAACAAATTTGACCTGGATCCTCCTTTTGAGCAGTCAACCTCTCCTAATGAACTTAAGAATAGAAATATTCTTAAGTTCAATATAAATACTCTTAAGTTTAAGGTAAGGAAGTGCATTCTCTAGAGTAGGGGTTTCAAACAATGACTGTTATCCTACAACGTTTTGACATGCTGCTTCAACTAACCTGATTAGTTAATTGTTAGTTAGTTAAAAATGTCTGATTAGTGCCTCTCTTTGCTTGATCGACAATATATTCATCCAACACATGTACAATACTATGTCAAAAGAGAAACATACTGCATAGGATTTTTTAGAGCCCAGAACATGCTTTTTAAAAAAAAGCACTTTATAACCATTACTGAACGTGTAACGTCTTGGTTGCATATCACGCACTCGGATTTGAAAGTTAAAATATTCAACTCTACGCATATCTTGCCCATCTGGCTATTCTGTACATGCTGTGCATGTGTGAGCTTTTATGTGGGTTCAGCCCTGTGTAGGTGTGTAGGATGCATGAGCTTTTCTTTTCACCGTGTATTTAGGGAAAGAAAATGGCTCGAAAATCTCCTTCTGTCTCCAGTGAAGCAGATTTGTTGTGCCCTTTTTCTTTTTAAAGTGGTTTTAGGTCTTTTCAAAGAGCAAAAGGCTGAGAGATCCATTTGCCCAGCAGGGGATGCTCTGTGGGGAGTTGGAGGTCTCTGCATCCCTGGGGTACCTTGATCCCCTCTCATCCATCTCCACGTGCACCTGAGTTTGCTCTCATTCAAAGTCTCTCTCTCTGACTGCGGATGCTTGTTATTTCGACCATGGAGCTCGTCTTTGCCCAGGCAAGCTTCGATGCTTTGAGTTTGGCATGTTGACTAAGCAAGTTAATTGGACCCACTAAAATAGCATAAATGTCACGCATTTAGGTATTGGCTAGAGTAATTATGCGTGCTGTTATGTGAGCGGACTTCTCTCCACGGTCATGCTTAAGAGTGGAAACTGGGCTGTTTTTATGCTGAGGTTACCGGGCAACCGTACAAAGGGCCAAGAGATGAGGTCAACTTGGAAACTTACCATAAAAGTTTAGATGACACAAATTCTTCTCTCCAATAGAATACTGATTGCAGATCAGCTTTGTTTAAACCTTGTCAAAACATGTCTCTATTTTTTCCACGCCTGCTAACAGTCTACATATAATACCCAAGTAATTAATCATTACTGATCTATCTTGGTAGTTACATTTTCATAAACCGTGAAGATAAAAATAATCTAAACATTTTTCTTTAGCATGAATTAATTTACAGTAATATCGTTTGATGGGAATTTTATGTTATATTCTATTTCCTGTTTCACTAAAATTGTGGTTCTGATCATGTAAGCAGCCAACTATATAACAGTGCAACAAATTATGATACCCGATTAAATTAAAATAAACTACAATGATCAGAAGTTATACGGTGGAGTCGAATTATGATGTTTCAATGCAGCTGAACAAGAATGGATTAAGACAAGCTTGGTACAGAAAGCTTTGTATCAGAGCTTCTTTATTTCTTCTAAACAAAACTGTAAATATACAAATTTTACTTCGGTTTTGGATGAGTGTTTCAGGATGTGGTTGAATATCAAATAACTTTCACCCAATGGCATGAAAGTCAATACTTCACTTTTACATAATCTATCTATAAAACAACATGTTAGCTAGCCACTATTTATTTCTCATTATTAAGTTAATACTTGTCTTATATCGGATCTTACTGCTTTTGTCTTGGAGAATATAATTCCTCAGCTGGCTGACGGAGATGCGTCTTGTGGGAGCAGATGGAGGGCATTTTGATCTCCGAAAGCTAAAAAGTAGAGGAATGGCAGGTGCAAAAGGAAATTTGGCTATGATGTGTGCTGTAGTTAATTGACAATTTGCTACGCTTTAGTGACAAACAGACAAATGAGAGGTGCCTGGTAATTTTTGTGGCTCAGATTACATCTAGAATCAATCTGAGCGCTCATTCTGTCATCCCTGATGATTAGAATGAATGTCAGACACTATGCTCGATCAGCTACGACCGCAACATTCTTCCCCCGGAAATGTTGACGAATACTTAAATTACACATTTTGACTGAGGTTGCAGCTACACACTTCGTCTCCCCCCCCACTCCGCCGCCCCAAAATCTCCCGCTTCTCATCCCCCGTTACTCCCTCCTCACATTTCTCTGCCATCCGCTCTTATTTTTTCTTCTTCTCCTCACCGCTTTCTCTCTTCATCTCAGACTATGATTTGTCATGGTGACTGAGAGGGGAGATAGAAAAAAATGTTTACTTCAGGAAAAAAATATCTCTAACGTGTCTTAATGTATTCTTTTAAAAGAATTGAAGCAGTGGCACGGAAAAAGATTAATTTATCACGCCATCAAGCACAGGAACAGCTGTAGAGAAGGATGGGTGTAAATTGCGAGCCGCTGACAATGCCTGTGTTACAGATGGATTTCTCTGTCTGTTTCATATTGAGATGGCATATGGGAGAAGGGGAACGAAGGGATGGGAGAGAAAAGGGGTTAGTGGAAAAAAAAAAAAAAGCAATTTTGTCAGCTTTGGTCTAAACTTTGTGACAGGGGTAATTTTGATCCATTAGCTGTGAGCCGCTCGCCTCGGCCAATTTCTCATCGTTCTCACTCTCACAAGATCTGGTCCCGGAATAAATACCTTTGGCCTTAATGGAATCTATTTTCAATGTAAAATGCTCGCAAATACATAACTGCTGGATGTTTTCCCTCCCTTGCGAAAGCATTCTGTTGTTAAAGCCGGTGTGAAATTGTATGCAGGTGCGTGAATTGTTAACAGGATATCATTCTGCCTACTGGAATTTAAACTTTTAGGACAATTTAAGAAGTTTCAGGAACTGATCCAGCTTTTTATTGGGGGGTGTGGAGCGGACAGGCTGGCAAGAGGCCAAGAAGCCACCTCCACAAAACTGGGATTGTGACGGGCGAGATCAAAGGGAAAATGTGGAGAAGGGGGTGAAATTGCAAAGAGCCACCTTTAAAAAAGAAAAAAAAAATCACATCAGTGGCTGAGCGAGCAAAGCAGCATTTAAGGTGCTATGTGTAATATTGTTGTGCCTTAGCCCGCATAATGGAAAAATATAAGCAATTGAATGCAGCAGCTACTGTTCTCCAAAATATTATTTTAAGAGTTGAATCTTTATAGTACTGCTTCTATTACGATATCATTTAAAATACATTGAACATGCATACAGTAAACACTGGGAAATCTGAAACTATATTCCACCAAGCAGATGCTTAAAAATACCAAATGAAATAAAACCATATATTCTTCTTGTAGAAGTGAAGTTTTTTCTTGTCATCTTTTAAAAATCTAGCAGCGTTAACGGCTTTGATTGCCTAGGAGGAGAACGGCCTTGAACGGTTCTGGTCCAACTGTATTTTTCTGACTGTTCTCAGCCTAGTCAGTATGTAGAAGAAGAGTTCCTGTTGTGTCTGTGGGGCTCAGTACTGCCCTCTATCTGTGAGGTGCAGTACTTTCTCCCTCACGCTGCATATTTATGACCAATCAGAAAGACTAAATAGGTCGCTCACGTTTCTTAAATAAACATATGTAGAAAATTCAACATGTACTTAAACAAGGATGTTGGCAATGTAAAAAGGATGGTTTCTTGCTATTTTTCCCTATTTTTAATAATGCATCAGACAGTTTTCTTTGCCAATGATTTGGCCCTTCCTAAACAGATCAACATATTTAACAAAACCTCATGAAAAACTAAACTGATTATAAATAGATGTTTCAGGATATTGATTCCAAAAAAAAATGTGACCAAATCAAATCAAAAACTGTTTAAAAGCTAAATAAATAAATAAATAAATGCATACTTCTTCCATTACTACCCTGACCCAAGGCCTAAATCCTTGAATAAAACCTGTAGGGTCAGCTGAAGAGAAGAAACCATAAGAGAGGATTCTTGAGCTGTGCAAGGAGCAACGGTCAAAGATGCCTCTCTCTGTCTGCTCCAACATTAGGAAATGTTGCAGCGAAAGACTAAAAGGCTGTCTCACTGGAGAAATGGAGATATGCAAAGCACTGACAGGAAATGTAAGCATACAAGAACTTTTCCTCTTGCAGATTTGTTACAATCATGTCTTGATGAGGGTTTTCCTCCACAGGATAACTGTACTCAAAGATTGGATTTTTCTTTCCTGTGAAAAATGCTTTATGCTAAGTGCATAATTTATGACTTTTCTAGGAATGTCAACAAATATGGAGGACCAGGTTTGATCACTGTTTTGAGAGTCACGTGACAATAATTCGAGCATTAATTAAAACATTTATTCTTAATCGACGTTGGCATCTTTTTATTTTTCCCTACCAGACTTTTTGTAAGTGACATTTCTGCATTGCAGTTTTTTTGGGGTTTTTTTTCTTGTTGAGTTTTCTCTGGATCAACTCACTTTAATTACAGAAAACTTTAACATCCTAATTACAGAGGATTTCTTTGAGACTGCAGTTTGGATGCACCTTGCTGTTGCAACTAGGACTGAGCATTGCCTTGGTTTAAAAAAAAAAAAAAAAAAAAACATTTTTAAAGACAGCTTACTACCCTGGATGCTAGTCCAGCTCTCCTTTTTCCCATTTCCTTGGGAGCTCCTCGAAATGACCACCCCTACGGTGCTTCACCTGGCTGAACTGTGGCCCTGCTCAGAGATTTCTTCACTCCAGATTAGAAATGACATTTACGTCTTATCAAGATGGAGGGTCAATAAAATATTGAAGCAACAGTGTTTACTCCGATTAAGCCTCCAAGTGCCTGATGGAGATTATGGGACAGTTCAAATTCTAGTCTGGGCGAGAAATAGGGGAAACTGTTGAATTATGGATCACACAGCCCCTGGGAATGCAAAGAATAGATAGCGAGGTAATCCCAGAGTGCTGAGTGACCTGTGAGGGAGGAGAGAGAGGCCATAGTTGATAGGAGTGACAAAAACATCAAGACATCTTGGTAGGCTTGCTCTTATTTGGCATCGTAGTATTGGTAGGTTAGCCTTCTATTTGGAGCCCTTGTTTAAATTGACTAGATAAAAATGCATAAATGGGAATTTAGAGGACATGGCAATCCCGTCCAAAATTTGCAGCTGCAGACTTTGATGCACGCTATTTGTTTTATTGATGTACTGCATTCGCAAAGCAAATTAACTCAAAAAGACAACGGGCTGCTGGGTGAATGTCTGCCTTAGCGCCCAACCAGGCTTAGCAGGTTTTCTGGGGGAAACCTTGTACGGCCATATTTGGATCAGGATGCGGTTGTTCTTTTTTCAGCCGCAAAGACAACCAATGGTGTGAGATGGTACAGGTCAGATATGGAAAAAGAAAAAAAAGCTGAATTATGGATTTATGATCCATGAGTGATTGTTCTTTTGTTTTACCTGTTTTACCTATTTTGTTTTTTAGTTTTGGGCTTTTATTGTGGAACACTGATGATGTGCAGACAGATTGTCATTTCTCAGTTGGCATCATCCAAGTTCTTGATAAGTTTTATTAATACCTGCATGCATGTGACATTACCTGTAATGTTCCACCATGGAAGTGAAAACACTACATATATTTTCATTGTTAGAAAATGATTCTACACCTATCAGGCTGAGCTTAACGAAAGAGAAAGAATCCTTCTGTGTCCCATTTGTTTTGAAAATCAGCAGTGCAACATGTTGCTGTTTTCACCTTTTCTAACCCTCTGCCAAAATTTCTAGGTATATTTTTATTTAATTTTTTTATGTGATATGAAAGACAAATATCTCTGGTCTTTGAGAATGCAACTTGCTCCAACTATGATTTACATTTATAAATATACATAAATATAGGGGACTATTCCCAACTGCATCCATTACGCCTCATTTAATTGTGGGCAAACGGCATTGGCGCAGAGAATGCTTATTGCTCTGTAGAACGATTTTTGAAACAGTTCAGTCTGTATGCCTGATTTCAGAATTTGCACTTGTAAATGCATTTGTCCAGTAAAATTATGTGCGGCAGGCATTTATGTTGGGATCCTGCCTTCGCAGCTCTGGCAAACTGTATGATTATTTCGGTTGCCTTGCAGTGTCCACTGAAATTTGCTCTACGAAATTGGGATTATGCAAAGTTGACCTAATGGCATGACAGACGATGCCGGGGAAAAAGGGATAATAAAAAATTAAAGCGAACAATTTAAGAAGGAGATGAAAGAACAAATTACAGCAAACTAAAGGTTGTAACAATGACAAAAAAAAATAACACGTTCAGTTGGTGCCGTCTTATTTGCTTTCCCCTTGTAGACGGAAAATGCATTTAATTATTTAACCAGCATTATCAGTCACATCTGTTAAAACACTGGCAGTGCAGAAGTTATCAGTTATTAATTTACATAGGGATTATTTTTCCAGCAGCTTTCTAAAGCAAAGTATCAGACGTAGAAACAGATTTAATAAAGAAAACATTTTGTCGGCTGGCAATCTCTCCTACTTCTAACATAATTAAATTTTCACTAGACGAGATACAGCTTTTAATTAAATTTGTTTCAGCTTTCTTTGAAGGTGCAATAGGTGACAGACCTCAATTATGATGTACTAATTAAAGGAAAACATAAATAATAAATATATTTTTTGTTGTTGTTGTACTGGGGAAGAGTAGAAAAAGTGTGTGATAAACAAAAAAGCCTATGAACTTCTGGCTATCACATCCTTCCCATTAAAGAAGGGAGAGCAGCTAAAATTGAAAGTGACGGTGGAGTCTTTAGGAGGCGGCATGTGATTTCCAAATTATCATATTTTCCGAGTCAATAATAAAAAGCTTATGATAGTGCTAGCTATGCTGACAGGCTTTAATAAGATAGGGTCGCTGGAGCGCGGCAGACCGAAGGCCAGACAGTTGGGTGTATGCAGACCTATCTCGATATATGTGTATTAGTGTGTGTGTGTGTGTGTGTGTGTGTGTGTGTGTGTGTGTGTGTGCGTCCGCGAATGTGTGCTTGTGCAGTAGAAAAGGAATATGTAGGAATCAGAGTTTCATATATTTTAAAACCATCAGCTGCACAAGTGGTCTGCACGGGCAAATTACAAAGCAATCTAACACAATATGAGGAAATGATAAAAGTGTAGACAATTAAGATACAAGTAAAACTGTCTTGATAACAAAAGCTATTAAAACCAAGCACATCTCAAGGTTTCTGGTTGTAGTATATTAAAAACAAAAACACGTTGGAGTGCCAATGACACTGCCCTCAGCTGAATTCCCAAAAACAATAATTTGTTTTTAATTTTTGTGTTCAAGTTGAGGAAACTGATCTGGATCCAAGGCAATACGTCTTAAAACTATTATTTTGAGGCAAATGTAAACTGGAACTATTAGCTTAAATTGACAAATACAGTTGTAAATAATCAGTGAAGCACTGTAAAAAGTATTTTCTGGTTATTGATCCTTGTAATAGTAAATGGAGAACTGCAGATGAAACAACATAGTGTTACATGCAAACATTTGTTTGCCTTTCTGGACGGTTGCATTTGTACACATTTAATATGCATTATGTGTGAGACTTGCGACAGCTGTCAGTTCCAGCCTGTCAAGGTGAAACAAGTTTTGATAAAAACTCAGGAAGTGAGGATATCACATCCCAAAACTTCCACACAATTCAACGATCTCTCCGTCTTACACTTTGGAAATATTCATCCCTAACAGCGCTATAAAACCAGGGAAAACATGAAATTGTGTTCAGCGACAAAGTATTATTGTTTTCACATAATTCCATCAGAGATCATATAAAAATGAACAGTCTCTAGCATAAAACACCAATATCGTCCCCTAACAACATTGTGAGGGCTGTATTATTTTTATTGACAGAGCGTGGAGTTCTTTTATGGCATGAATGTAATGTAGCCCACTCAGCTTGTGGAAGCTTGTTCAGCTTGATTGCTAATGAAAGCCACCCAGCGTGATAAAAACCTTGAATTCGCTAAAAGTTTTGTACATCCAGCACAGTTTGAGAACGTCATGACTGCCTCCTTCGCCGCATGACTGTGCGCACACGACTACCAGGGCTGCATACTCTATGATACATGAGCCACAGTATCCAGGGACCTCATTGATACCATGTTAGGAAAAAGATAAAAACTAACAGGTCCATTGGGCATAAGTGCAGATCCTTCATTAGGGCACTGCTCATTGATTTCCCTGTTGGTAATCTCGAACTGATGAGGTGAGTGGGTACAAATATGCATGGCCCACTGATTACCTTGAACCCATCCTACCACATATCCATTAAGAAGTTGGTGGAAGTTGAGGAGCGTGGGGTGGGTGCGGTGGGAGGGGTGGGGCTGTTTGGAAGGGATAATTGTCTCTCGGGAGGTCAAGAGCGAAGGTTGAGGTGTGGGTTATTTTTGTTCTGTTGGAAGTACAAGTAGAGATGCAATTAACACTTGAACAAAATTGGTGTCCACAATCATGCACACTCTTGCGCTCAAATAATAACAATAATAATTCATTTTATTTATAGAGCTCTTTTCATTTTAAGCAAACCACAAAGTGCAGTGTGAAAGATGAAACACCAAAGAGCAAGAACAGATTCCTATTGGACTCCTACTAGCAGACTTGAAGTCTCTAAAGCATTTTTTGTCATGGTCCCCACTCTGTTCTCAGGCTCTCCTGCAGTGCGTTCCAGAGCCTTGGGGACACGGTTTGAATCGGAGGGGCCAGATGTAGTTACTGCTTGCGGAGCAGATGTTTTCACTTGCAAATTATGTGACCCAGAAGTTGGATATATGTTGAAGAGAGTTGGTCTGTTTGGGACCCCCACAGACGTGAGTATGAGGCCTAGGATTCCCTAGAGGCACAGAATCAGCCGCCTTTGAGGGAGGACCTGAACCGATTCAGAGCAGCTCCACAAAGCCAGTTTCATGGTTGAGACGATGAACATTATGATTGACGTTTTTTTTTATTTTATTTTTTTAAGAAACTATGAGGTCTAAGAAAGACAAGTAGAGATGGAGAGACTTGGAAAGTGGACTGCTGCGGTAATGTTTCTGTACAGTAGGAAGACCAGGAGCTTTAACAAAAAATGTTTCAAACATAACTGAGTCCTTTGAAGTAGTCCCGATGATGGGCTGAAGGGATTTTTTCCAGAACATTAGACAGAAAGAGAAGATTGGTGATCGAACGATAGTTTTCCATTTCTTCAAAATCCAAAAAGGATCTAATCACGGCTGTTTTTAAGGCCTGTGGGACTGAGGCGCTCCGGAGAGTGTGATTAATAATTTCAGTGATAAGGGGGTTTAAGTGAGAAACAAATCACACAAGTCAGGGACATACACATGCAGTCTTTCTCACCTCAAACCCATGAGCTGTTGCTTATCTCTATAATCTGTCATGCTATCTACAGTACCACGCAGACATATTCATACCTCTTGAAATGTTCCACATTTGGACACAATGAATCCACAAAAATCTGTATTTTATCCATCCCTTGTCTACACTTGTTGATAATTGCAGGGTCGAATGTGTATTTCCAGGCTGGGTACACCCTGGACAGGTCACCAGTCCATTGCAAGGTAACAAACATACACACAAGACAAGCAACAGACACACACACTCACCCCAGGACAATTTAGACAGTCTAATTAACCCAACAGTCCTGCTTTTGGACTGATATGAAGCTGGACAACCCAGAGAAGCATTTCATGCCCCCATCAGAACATGCAAACTCCAAGGGGGAAGACTCCGGGTCAGGATTCAGTTGTTCTAACTTTGCCACGGTGCAGCCATTTTTTTTTAATAGACCAACACAAAGTAGTTGAGGAGAAAGGAAAATCATAGATGGTTTTCAAAACTTTAAATGAAGAAAAATATAGAAGATGTATTCATTTACTTCAGTCCGTTTTATTCTTTAGTCTACCTGAGATTCATGCTAAAGTCATCTGGACGTAACATAATCTCAATATAAATCCATCTTTTCCTTGAAGGCCTCTGATAAACACCTTTATGAAGACCAAAGAGTTGGGTTACAAAAAAATATCCAGAGCTTCGCACACTCTTCACTAAATTATATAAGGGTTGAACGAGAACGACGGACCTCCAGACCTACCAACACTCACCTAAACTGATCGGCTGGTATACAGAGGATTTATAGGAGAAGCAAAGAAAAATTCCTTGCAAAGATCTGCAGAAAAACCTAATGCTCAGGAAGGAGAATCTGTCAACTGGTAAACTGATAGCTGTGCATTCCCACAAATCTAACTTTAAATGAAGACTGCCAGGCAGCACAAAATTGTTTAGAAGAGCTATAAAAGTCGCAAACAGCCCCAAAACACATGCAGCTGTTCTAATCCAAAGCATTGACCCACAGTGGCTAAATACACTTGCAGCCCACACATTTTTATAAATATTTATATGTTTAAAAAAAAGAAAAGACAGATATCTTCCACTTCACTATTCTGCCCTACTTTGTTTTGGCCTGTCACACATATCCTGGTAATACACATTTATGACATTATTTGTGAGAACCTTTGCCAGATATTCCACATGCACATTATTTTTTTGCTACAGATCATCTTCATTTGACTCAATCCATTTCTGCATCAAACCTGTGATTAGGTCCCTGGTTTTTATCAGGAAAAATAGACCAATTTATGGCAAAGATCAAGTTCAACCACCTTCTGTTGGTCTCTCAGGGTTTACTTCCCAGACTCTGGACTCCTGACAGATAGTCCCACCTACGTAGGTTTTCGTCTGACCAACAAAATTGTCTGTTCATGTCTATTCTTAGTCTTATTATTGGAATAACATATGCATTATTGGCAACGTCTCGTAATATGATTTATGTGCTTGGAATGCCATTACGTTGATATATGAGAGAAGCTTATTAGAATGGCCCTGCCACGGCAGTGACATCCACACCGCCTGTTATGAAAAGCAGGCAGCGGCCTGTCCTTTCCAATAACCTTTCCTGGGAGGGAAGAAGACGCAGCGAGACAAAACAGGTAAAGAAAAGAGAAAGACAGCTGGGGAAGTAGAGAGAGACCAGTTACGGTAACGGTTGGTGGCATTATCGCCTAGATGCCTGACAGGGAGGGCTGAGTCTAAAGCCCCCTCTCATTAGATATGCGAGCACATTAGCGCGGATAGCTGTCTTGCTAAAGGTCAGGGTAGGAGGATGCTGGGACGACGATGAAGCGCGAAGCGATGAGCATCCAACCTTCGGGCTCACCTCTTTGAACTTCAATCATTTTGGCCTGGGCTTAATAGGTCCCTGGGGAGGATCAGACACAGGAAGGGGACAGGGAGGGGAGGGGAGCCTTAATGGGACATCACGCCACCTTGACATTTTAATTAAGACTCCCAACCATTAGCATGCCAGAAGTTGGAGCGAGTGGAGCCTATGTAAGAGCAAATGACAGTATGTCACTTTTTTTTTCTTTTTTTTTTTCATCCTTGTGTGTAACATAAGAATCTACAGGGCAACATAATGGAGACAAAGAGCTGAGGGCTTTGCAAGGCAACATAGTGACAAGACAGCATTCTTCAGCTGCTGAGGCAGAACATAACCCATACACATTATGTAATTAAATGACATGTTTGTGCACCACATTATATATAATTAGGTGACATACTATTATATTAGGATATAATTCAGAAAGTTTAATTTGCATTCAAGAGCATTCTTTATGAAATCCTTTCTTGCAGTGCCGTTCAAAAGTGTTCTTCCCCTTGAACCTTTTTCCTTTTTACATTTTGTCTCATTACAACTATGAATAAACACGAAAGACACAATGGGCCTTTGCACAGCCTTCGGCATGTGGACGTAACTATGGATTTTATGAAGTAGAAGAAAAAAAAAACAGATGTATGATGATGAAGTTTTCTTTTCAATCAAAAGTCTGCAAGGTGTGATCTGCATTTATATTCACCCTCCTTTACTCTAACAGTTCTAAATAAAATCCCGGGCAGCCAAATGCATCAACAAGAGCGGTAAGAAAACACTGAACATCACCCTGATGATGCATTTATTTGTGAAGTATTTTAAAATCTTTTAATCATTTTTCTCCAACCTTTCAATTATACACTACTTTGCATTAGTCTGGTGCATTAATGATAACTATATGTATAACAACCACAGGAATATGCATCATTAATGCGACTTAAGTAAAATGGATTTTTTTGAATGGAACTAAAAGCAAAAAGCTGCAGCAACACATGAATGTGCCCTATTTAGTACAGCCTTCACGTTGATAGGTGCAAAATTACAGAAAAGTCAGAGTGATGAACTTCTCCCAAGCCCCTAATTTGACAAATCCCATGAAAACCTTTGAAAAGCAACAGTACTATCGATCCACAGGGTCACGTATTTTATCACACTGCCTGAAGTTCCTCAAAAATTATTTGACCGTGGGGTTTGTTCAATACTATTTTCTTTCTCGCTTCACAAAATGAAACTGCTCTTCTGCTGCACTAAAGTGACTAATGACAGGTGTCAGAAGAGCATAAGGTCCATGACAAAAGCTTTCTCGTTGCTGCCTCTCTTTTCTGAAAGTCTCATTCATAAAATATTCTATTTTCTGTTCACTCAGGCAAGGATTGTGTGATAACTATTGCAGATGCATGAAAACTGGAACTAAAGGATGACTCGTGTAAAAACAAATTATTGACCAGGATCTATAAAACATGAGTGACGGGTTAACCTGCGCTCTCTGAACTGCATTATAGACACAGATGATGTTGGCATTACAGGTGGTAGCTGCTAACTAAAACCAAACCTCAATCAGACATAACAAAATCACGACCAATGTTACATTTATCCATTTTTTTACCACAAAAAAAAAAATCTCCAACTTTTATTACAGATCTAGACCACCACATGTTAAAAGAAAAACAATAAAATGTTTACTCTGTGCATTGTGGGGAGGTTTTTCCTTAGATTGAAGAAGTCATCAGATTTCTGCTCCACCTGCCCTCCACACACATTTTAGGTTGGGCTGTGATTAGCACAAATCTGGAAGCTGTACGGTTATCCACCAATCACAAATTATGTGGTTTGATCTCTACCAACATCAGTTCACATGTCAAAAAGTCTCTAAACCTCACACTGATCTATCAGCGTTCATCTGCGTGTTGCTGGTTGAAGGTACACTGAGGGTGAACTAGACTGGAGTTTTTGGCGATGCGATGTCTTATTACATTTTGGCCACATCTCAATCTTACATGTTTAATTGTATTTTGTTACCTTCATCTCAGATAGGGTCATGTCCTCTGAGGGTCCGGATGCTTCGTACTCCCACAACAGACTGAACAAACACAGCAATCTTTGTAAGTGCAGTGGGAACCTTTGTAAAGGCACTGACCCTGAAGAGAGCAGGGCACTAATAGCAGTACCTTTTAAGCCAAATGTTACGGTAGCTGACAAGGTTCATTCTAAAGTACAAAGGGACCAAACCCCTGTGAAGTGTAAAACAGAGGACTCCATTATATTAGAGGGTTTATTTTTCGCTTTTTCATTGATCACCCGTAACTCTAACCTAATTCATTTTTTAGCCACACTTGAATTGCTATAAATGACATTGCATGAATAAGGGGGTGGATGGTGTCGTCTTACTACCTTCTAAAAGGCATACAAGCTTGTAAGACGTCCAAAAATATGCAAAAGACCAGTCAATTCAGTTGCTCTCAGGCTAGCAATGGAATAAAACTCATTAAACGTATCAGAAGCCCGTAAAGGAAGGTAATCAAGTAAGGTCTATTCCAGGATGCATAAATGTGTAAAGCTTGTAAAATCAGTATTTAACATGTCAACATTTCTAATGTTTCTATTGACATGAAATTCAAACCAGATGTCGACAACAACCCAAGTAAGCCTTACATACAAATAAATCAAAGCATATTAGTCTAAAGATGAAGTTATAGGCACTGAACACACTAAATAAGTGGTAGCAAAGCCTTTTTTTGGTGATGACAATTTTAAGACTGCCTATATGGAGAAACTAGTCCAATTGGACGGTAAAGTGTGATTTTGACTGATTCTTCCTCAAACTTTCACTTGTTCCTAGTAAGCTAAACGGAAGACAAGATTCCTCTGAGACTGGTCAGGTAATGGACCACGGAAGACCTGAAAGCGGTACAAGTGCAACGAGGAACTTTGAAAAACCTCCGGAAACTTGCAAAGCTGTTGATCAAGACCAAGGATGTCGGGTCTCTAGGGATGATTTTATACCTTTCTAGAGTCCTTTATTCTCATTTTTTTTAAAATGTACTTATATAATCAGTACAAAATAATTTTAGAGCCACATTTGGAAGAGAAGTATAGGAGCTCATTGTGAAAACCTTCATGTCTGCATAAGATTGCGGTGTACCATCACCTTACCCTAAGGCCATTGATCAACAGCGCCTCCCGCACAGCAAATTCCAACTTAAACGCAAGAACAAAATACTTTCTTCATTGATGCATCCCTTGTCGATTTCAAATAAAATGACTCATTTGGGGGTAAAAATGAAATGTACATTACCAAAGATTAGATTAGGGTTCATACCAATGTCAATGTTTGCACACTAGCGGTTTTATGTATTTGAGTGTCACAGAGACTCTAATGTCTCAAACTGTCATAATATCCCACTACAGGTCTGCACGGTTTCCTGACAATGGCAGGACTATTATGGCCTGCATCTCGGAGGAGTACAAAGAGTCCAAACACACTAAACACAAACAAGAAGATGCTGAGTACAGTTTACTTCGGGGCTCATGGTGTAATTAACAACAAGGGTTCAAAGAAAGTTATTTTGGGAACCTCTAATACATCCACACACACACAAAAATCCCTCGAAGCTGCTAAAGTTATATATTGTTGATAAATTGCAAAAAATGTTACGACTTCCTGCAGTATTAAATATCATTATCCACTGGTAATTAAAAAGAAAGTGTAATGGCTGCACCGGCATTACAACCACCTAAACATCTAAGAAACAGATTACAGATTTAAAAAAACAATTTGTACAAACTCACAATACACAATACTTTTGTTATAAACATAAAGACAGTAATGGAGGTTGCTCAGTGCAGAATTCAGATGCTCTTCATCTAAATGAAGAGCCTGTGTGAATGAACTAGAGGTGGTGAATCCGGCTTTAGAATGAAAGATTTTAGCATTTGTGGGAGGAAAGCTCAAGAAAAGGCCTTCTGGCAATTCTTTCATATATTCCCTTGAACCTTAATGTCAAAATTAGGAATGCCATTGCTTAATATTCCCAATGGATTCCTGTGTAAATGGTTGGATTCATTGGACGTGAGTTTCTCACATCATATGTTACAACTGTGGTATTTTCAAATTTTATTTTTGCATAACTACAGATGGGTTGATGCAAATGGAATAAAATTTGACAAAGTTGGGCATTTTGAGGTGGACTTAAAATGTTCCAATGTCTGTCTTCTGAAAGTCTTTCCTATACTTTTTAAACAAAAGTCACCCCCTTTGCATTTTTGGCCCTGTTTTTAAGTATCAATTGTTGATTTTTTTTATTTTTTATTTTATTATTTTTTAATTCTCACGGTGAAATCTCTTCAGAATAGTATGTGTTGTTTTTTTCCGTTTTCCACATGGGGAGAATATTTTTTTATATACCAGCTCCCTGGTGCCTATCTGCAGCAGTGAGTAGGTGATTATTATTGTGATCTATGTCAAAACCACCAACACATTTAACATCTGTGCTTTTGTGCTTCGTTATTTTGTCTTGTTCTAATTTGAATAGGATTTGCTTTCTTTGAGCCTGTTCTAGGGTTTTATCACACCAGTGGATACACTAAATGGGGGTTTTTCCCCACCTGACAGAACTGATCCAGCAGGAGGTTATGCTGTTCCTGTGCAGAGTACTAAGCTTTTAGTGTGGTGATGAACCTGTGACAAAAGCAATACCACCTCTGGACAGAGAGTTATGATGCCAGCCATTAACAGATCAGCAATGCGGGCACAGTAGATAAGTCCCCAGGAACACATACTGCTACACATACTAAAGGAAACCTAGTTTTTGCTGTTCTCCCTTTCTTTTACCCCCTTCCTTTCATGCATCTTTGCAAGATCCTAAAAATACATTTTACTTCTACACTATAAAGTCATACTGTTTTCTGGGATCCTCTCATAAAGACATTCATAATTATTGTTATTTATATTGCAGGCTTTTATTTACCCACTTTGGTGTTTCATCTCAAAAAGACACAGAGGATTTATTAGCGTACGTTTCAAAATCTATTATTGTACATATGGAGTTGAAATTGAATATCTTGAGATTCTTTTAATGTAGTAAACAGTTAGCTTTTTCAAGTAAGATGAGACAAAAGAAGACGAAAAAAAAACAACACTAACATGTGGGAAAAGAAGAGCTGCAAAGACCCAGAGGAGAGCGTTTTAGAATGGAAAGAGTCTGTGTCCCGTTTTTACTCACCCAGCTCCACGAAGCTATTTTCACATGTGAACACCGGAAATGCCCATGAGAATTTGCTGACAATTTAGTCTGGGCTTTTTACTGCAGTGGCAGTTTACACTTGTACCTCACAGTTGGAGATTTTGTTGCTGGAGACGATGTGGTAGCGCATCACACCAAATAAACGAATCAGGGCCATGAGGTTGACAACACTGTGGATTACACTGGGCTCTTTGGGGGGGAGCGGTGATGTCTTGTTGGGCATCTATTATTGATATTATTGTCACGCACGTGTTTGAATGTATCTAAAATATTAAGTGCTGAATGGAAAGCAACGAAAAAGGTCAACAGGCCAGTACGCCTGCTCACACCCACTTCTGTCGAATTTAAATGGGGTAGAAGGTAAAAACTGTCCACAATGAGTCCAAAGTGATTGAGGTCACATGCCTGCAACCAGAAGCAGTTTCACAGGTTTAAAAACTGAGTTTAATTCCTCTTCTTACAGAGGTGTTTCATTTCAAACCCACAGTTGTCTTTCATTCCCTGATCACACGCTATTTTTAATTGGCTTCGGCGAGTTAGCTGGAGGGTTGAAAGAAACTGAAGGTTTCTCAAAATCGCCACCACAACAACTGAAGCTACAAGGGAAGAAAAGATAATTATCCACGCTGAGAAAGCTGCAAACTTTCTCCAGACTACTCTTCAGCAACAGAAAGAGTGGCAGAACATAAGAATGATTAGACATCTTGAAACTAACAGGTACACAGTCCTGACTTCAGAGATGACAACGTCCACCAGAAAGATACCTGTGTAAAAAAGAAAACATGCTAGATTGAAGGCATTGAAGTTTACTGGAATAGTCTCTAATTTCTCATTGGGTGAGTTTCAAAATTTTTTCATTATTTTTAGAACACAATTCCAATGCAATAAAGCATTTTTTGTGAAATATATACAAGACTTGCAGCGTAACATTATGTAAAATGATAGGGCTTGTTGTCCATCGTGCACTCAAGCCTGCTCCGCTGCATCCTGCATACAAACCTGTCAAGGAAACCTGCACGGCGCCACCGGCATGCATATCAGAGCCTGCCCAGACCTGCTCTTCTGTGGCTGGGCTGAGTATGCTGTGACGGTGACCAGGTGAGTCTTAGGCACCATCCAGATTTGGGGCAAATCCATTTACTGGTCGCCAGATCTGCATAACAGTCAGAGAAGGTTTATGCACATGTGCCAGCTCCGTCCCAGGCGAGGATTATGAACCCGCCTGACACCTGCAAAAAACGTCTTGGCTCTGATCTGGTCCGGGTCTGGACCAAATCAAGCCTAAAAATGAAAGAAGAATTCCCTATCTGTGCCACATCTTGGCTGAATGCGGTATGTTCATTTCACCTTTGGACCACCTCTGATTCAGAGTTTGTCCCACATCTGTAATCCAGATCCACGCTGGTTACAGGCTACAGAGACGTCTCTATAAAGACTATAGAGACATTGGCCAGTTCAGTTTATTGGTCCAGGCCAAATGTAGGATGAGATTACTGCAAAGTAATCTAAAAGTCTTTACTTACACCCCCAGATAACTCAGATAAAGGTAGAAACTTTGAGGCCTATTTTCTCACCAGTCTCTTGTGCCAACATTCAAATGGTCATATCCTCATTTTGTCAAATTCTAATGGAAAGCTTGAGACTGTACTATCTTTTTGTGAAGCAATTATGGTATTCATTGATGCCAAGCTTCTCAGTTTCTTTCTTTCATGAATTTTTTTAGTTTTTTATTTTAAGTGCGGACATGGAAGTTAGCATAGCTACAGTGAGACACAAGTTCAAGCACAAGTGAAAAGACAACATCATAAAAATAATAACATACCCACCCATTTTTCTTTGTCCTAGTAGACCTGCTACACCTTCGTAAGCAGATTACCAGTTATAATGTTCCCGTAGCGAGTAATCTGTCAGTGTTAAAATGGTCAGCATGCCTTTTGTATTTTCACTAATACAAAGTCTAATACCCAGCCCAACACAATTTATGGATTTGGGCAGTGATCCGCTTGAACGGCTAATTGTGTTGTTTTATCCCGACCTAAGGACCAAAATGCTGAACTAATACAGTGCATCCAAACTACTTTAACCAAGTCAATTTTAATTTTAAATGAAGAGCTTAGGTTTTTAAGCAGTTCGTGCTAAAAAAAAAATTTGTGAAATGAACTCATGCATGTGCCTTTGATAGCTACTTGGCAATGTTTTGCAAGAAAAGGCTGTGAAAAATGGAGGCTCAAGGAAATTTATCATCTCAAGGTTTCATCAAAGTTTAGGGAGAGATTTAGCATTCATAATGAAAGTAATTTAGAATAGCAGTCCACCTACGGCAAAACAGAATGGGAATCATAATCCTGAGCATCAGAGCTGAACGTCTCAACTAGCGCAGGCTCCGTGTAAATGGGCTTAATCAAAAGCTTTACATCTGCTGGTGTCATAATTCCAATGGAAGGTCATTACTAGTTTGGGGAGCAGCCGAGTATTTCTCCATCAGAAAAAGACGAAGAAAAAAAAAAAAAAAACCAAAAAAATTTAAAAAAAAAAAAAAAAAAAAAAAAAAAAAAAAAAACTAAAAGGGCCAAAACATGGCTGCACTGCGGGCTATCTTGCAGATAACTCTCTTAGCCAGACATGTTTCGTAATTAGTTTTTCCCCTCCACTGGGATATTCAATAACCTGCAGTTGGAGAGATGGAAGATAGTAATACTTATCTCAAATGTTTGTTTGTCGTTATTTATTTATTTATTTATTTTTTTGCCCACAAAAATAATCCTGTCATTCAGAAGGAAAGGATTAAACTAGAAAGAACATGACTGTTTCTTTTGCAGGTAAACAGGAACTTTCCCCTGGGTTTGGCACAAAATAATTTATTTCCCTTCAGTTCCTTTCTTGTGTCCCTGCAGTCCTCATTCATGGAAGCACCTGTTTTGTAAATAACATTGTGTAAGTAATACAAAAGAACAGTGGCAACAACATTAATTAAGAAAATGTACCCTTATAATACTCCAGGGATTCACCTTTACTGTGCTCTATTGTTTCCTGTGTGCTAAACTGCACCAACTTTTACTGTTAAAGACCTGACTTTTTCTTAGAGCTGGTCATGGTTAATATTATTAATTTTTCTTGAGTATACAATGTTTTAGGTAAAGAAAACATTTAAACGTGCTTATCCTGTCTGGAGTATAAAGAGAACAGTTTTCATCAGTCTCCAGTTTGGAGAGGGTAGGGGGCTGAGGGGGCGAACAACGTCCACTGGCTCCGATTCCTGATGGATAGATAATACCGGTGCATTCACATGTCCAGATTCTGGGAGATGTGATTACTTCCGACAGCTTGTTTGTTCTCATTCCACTTGGCTGGAGTCAACCCCAGAGCGTCTCCACAGGACAGAACCGAAGTGATGCGAGCAGGAAGCACACAGCTTCAAACCCCTCTCAGGACTTTCAGCAGCCATGCTAAGCTCTTCAGCGCTCTAGTTATTTGATTATTATGATTTTTTTTTTAATCTATAAACTCACACAAAAGAAAAATACATATATATTTACATGTGAAGATTTATTATTTTTTATTATTTGTTATTTATATATTTATTCATTAGTTGATGATGCTCAGGGTTGTGGGGTTGCTGGAACCTTTCAGCAACCAGGGCATGGTTTGTCCTGAACATGTTGACATTAGTGGTATTTATTCAACTTGAATGTAATTTTTTTTTTATCACCTTGAAATGAATGGCTTTTGCAAATATTATTGTATAGCTTTATTTTTTGAAGAATTTACAATTCATTTCCAGGTAAAATTAACTATGTTTGTGGATTGTGGGGTTCTGACCAAGTGTTTAAACGTTGCAGCTTTACGTTCATGTCCGGTTTACAAACCTTATTGCTCTGATGAGTTTTTAAAATCTTTTTTAATCTAGAAAATTTTCACAGTGCAATGTGAAAAAAAAAGTCTGTATAAAAATCGTAGCTTAAAACTGGATTGAAATTGTAGAAGTTGGCACAAAGACGTGAAAAGTATTCTCGCTTTAATCACACTTCCGACAACAAACGAGAATAGTGGGATGCAGTTTCAGCTCTGGACCAAACCTGTGGCCTGCAGTGACCCCACAAATGGTTATCAATAAGAATATAAGAACGAAGACTTGAGGACCTGACGTTAACCTCAGCATTGTTGAGAATGGCAAGCAATAAACAGAAATACAATAAAAATAAAATAAAATTCAGCCAAAGAATTATGCTTTTCTGCTGCTTGTACACTGTGTGAGTTGCTATAAAAAATGTGGAATATATCATTTTTAACATAGTAAAAAAAAAAAGGTTCAAAAGTTACGTTGTGGAATGTATGCAGACTCAAAAAGCAGCATGAAGCTATAAAAAATACATAAAACAAGGTTAAATTCAAAGAAAGTCCAGCTGAGCTCTCCAGAACATATTGTGCTCCAAATCTTTATGAGCTAAGATAAATATAACATGTTTCAGAGAAAATTCATGGCCTTCTGAGGAAACCGAATTGAGGAAAGTTGCTGCACTGCAAACTTCATCAACAGGGTAACATGCACATATGAATGCGTGTACTTGTGTATGTGCAGTGCTGCTGATCAAAGCCGCCGCAAAGTGAGTAGGCATACGTTTGAAGATGCCCCCCTGAGTTGCAGGCCACTCTCCACTCATGCACATTCACAAAGCATATCATTAAACATAATAGGGTTTTTATCACCGACTGTCAAGAAATACGGCTGCATTTGCATTCAAATTTAATTTGCCACACTGAAGCCCATGCAACCAAGAAATTCTCCTATATGCCCTCCCCCTGGTGTTACACACATATGCGCACGTATACATGCACAGTCTCATGTTTTTTAATGCCATCAGAAAAGGGAGGATGTCACATAAAATCACTATATTTATATTTTTTATTTTCTTGAAAATTTTATTGCTGGTGGTTTATGGCTGCATGCGAACACAGATCATCTAAAGCAGTTAAAGCTACTTAGTTTTTATTTGGCTTGATTCAATTCTGTAAAAGGCATATCCAGGGATTATCACTGCTCTTAGTTAAGCAGAGTAACACCTAAATGAACTCTATCCAAACCCACATGCTCTAATAACTTCACCATGTGTTTACAAAAACAAACAGACTCCATGTTGTGACTATTTATTGAATAAATGTAACAGAAAATTGCAAAAAAATATAAACTCTTACTTTCTCAATAGAAGAGGAGAAGAAGTGCACCAGTGCTGCTAATTAAAACGTGTTCAAATCATTGTCAGCTGGAGTGATCACCCCCATAAAAACCGGTTTTGGACACTGCATGGCTCAGCGGTAAAGCAAGTATCACATGCTGAAACAACAGCCCTGAATGCAACTGTGCTGAGGTCCATTCCCGGCCCCAGGCCATTTACTGAAGCCCACCCCCTCCTACCCGCTTCCTCTCTTTGCCTCTTTTTGATGTCCAGTTACTAATGAATAAAATAAAGCAACATTTGGACAGTTTGTTGATCTGGACCACATGGGTGTGTGTTACTGCACACACAGCTGTGCGCCTCAGGTGTGTGTTATTAGTAATGACCTTAGAGAAGCAGATGTTGATACGCATCAGTCTGGAAGGTTATAGACTAATTTCCAACAAAGCCCACTGTGACAAAACACTTCACAAGTGGAACTATTTTAGAAATCTTTGTAGAAGTGGACCTCAATGTCAGACAGCTCAGTGCTCAGAGTAACGGTAATGGCAAAAAAAACAAAAAACGAAAGAGCCCCATCCAAGAGTCCTTAGTAAATATTGTAAATAGAGAGGGACTGAAGAAAAGAAACGTTTGTTGCCTCTTACCAATATGACAGCACTACGTAGGTTCGCAAACTTGCATCTGAATGAGTCACAAGACCGCAGGAACAATGTCCTGTAGTCAGATGAGAGCAGAGGAGCTGCTATATGATCATAGTGTTCTGTCGTAATTGGCTAAAACCAAATACTTTCATGTGGCATAGGAGAATCCAGCAGAGGCTTAAAAATGGAGGTGTGTGACGACATCTAGTTTTAATAGAAAATGAACTCAATAAGCCAACCAAATAGGTTGGTTACGACAATAGAGGACAAAGAAAACCAAGCACAATACATGCCGGGCAGCTTGATTTCAGGATTACAAGACAGGTGAGTTTATGCGAGATTGCTGGGGCGTGCAGGCAGCTGGGATGCGGCGAGAAGGTACTGGTTAAAGCAGGCAACACAGAAAACCATCATTACCAAAACGTTGAAAAGAACACTCACAGGAAAGCAAACTTTCAAATGCAGAAACACAACAACAGGTTGCTGAAGGCACACTATATGAAAAGAGATGCTTTACCCATTGATAAGCATTAAGGTAGAACGATGATGTGGAGAAGTTTGCATTTGCTGAGCAAACCAGGAAATCTTCACTGTACAGATGTTTTGTTGAGCCAAAATGAGGATCTCTAGCTGAGAACTAAAGCTTGGTCCAAACACCTGTACAAGTCCTGTAAAAAAAAAAAAAAAAAAAAAAAAGACTAATTGAATTTAGTGCTCAAATGTGGAATCGCTTGTGTGTTTTGCACTTGTGATATTAGACGTTTATTTCCAAATAAAATTTTAAAGCAAACACCTTAGCTCGAAAGAGGATGTACTCATTGAATCAAGGAGAAGCAAAACTCTGTCAGAGCAAATTCTGCATGTGTTTTGATGCCATCTTGTTTCATCACAGATGCATTTTTTTTTTTACTCTAAAGAAGTGAGGGTTTTCGTCAAAGAGCGAGGGTGCTATTTTGCCTTTCTGTCTTTCTTCACCTGCAGTAATGCAGACTCCATTTCACAGACAAAATATCCTCTGTAGAAGCTGTCAGTGTTTACCCACAGGCCTGAGTCTGTATCTGAGGCCTGACATCTAATATAGAGAAGTGGCCTACAGCTCCTCCCTCCCACCCGGTTTGAAAAGAAGGAACGGAGAGATGAGGTGCAACGCCGAGCACAGAATTTGTGTTGACATCATTTATTCGTGTGTGCTTACGATGTCCAAAAAACGGTGGCCCGACTACCGATGTAGGCTTTAATAGCCATATATTGCGTAAATCAAAATGTCAAACAATAGTAGCTGAAGAGCAGTTTAAACTCTGACACTTTCAATTACTTCATGTGGAGGCCGGCGGTTCATTTGGGATGTTGTGTTGGGCTGTGTCAGTGATGCCTCTAAGCAAATATATAAAAATAAGAAAGCTGTGGATTATTTCTGTTTGTGCACGCGTTGTGGGAAGCAAGGAAGCTGAGGTGAAATGAGATGGAGAGGGTCTGAATTCTCAGAAGTCCTCTTTAGAAATAAAGTTAAAAAGTAACCACACACACACATAAAGTAAATCCTTGCAGGCAGAGAAGCAAGAAATCTTCCAAAGGTGCTTTGACACAACTTTGCCTGTGTCACTCGTGGCGATTTGTCAACAAGAGGAATGAAAGGGGGAGAAAAGACTTGATTTTCCACTTTTAACTCGGGTGACTAATGTGTTTATGAACTGAATCTGTGGAATTTATTTATTTATTTGTCAAAGCTTGTCAGGAGAAATAATATGAACGTTTAAAATCAAATAAACTTTCAGGATGAACCACGACTTTTTTTTTTTTCCTCCGACGGTGTTTATGCAATAAACACCCTACTTTATCATTTTATTGTACCTTTGGAGAGTAGAGGGTAGAGAAAGGTGCATGTTTTACAACCTATAAGGAAGACATTCCTATAAAATGAGAGCTGCCTCGTGAGCGCTATCAGGTTTTATGATCATCTTTAGCTCTCGCAGGGAGGGGAACAGAATAAGAAGTAGCCTCTTTTCCATCTCAAGCAGACACAGTCTCTAAAACGCACTGGAACGTGTGGTCTGATGCAGCCCGACGCGCTGATGCTATACACCCTTCACTCACACACACACATGCCACACACATGCCCTGCACAATGGGGGATCTCAATCCAATTAGCTAGATTATTAATTAAAGAGTGCTGTGAGACGAAAACTCGGCGCCGGTGGAGGCAGCCCAAAAGGGGCGTCCACTGAGAGGGTTCTGGACTCACTGTAGCAGTAGGTGATTAGGCTGCATCGCCAACACACCTATCCACATACACTCTGAGCAAGAAAGCAGCATTAGCTCTGTGTATTGCATACACCTGAGTGCACACATCTTTCAATTGCTTTCCATTGTTTTCCCCTCCCTTTAATTGTTTCTTCGTCATGCATTTTAATGGAATATTTAAAAGAAGCTGCCATTTATTTGGGGATTTTTGCAGGGCTACTGCAAATGAAGAGAGACCGTTTGATTCTCTTTTTTTTTTTCCCCTTTTTTAAAAAAAATAAATTTCCCTTTTATATTACCGGTAATAATCCCAATGAGATTCAAAATCTCTCTGGCAAGGACGTCTAAGAAAAGACTGCAACATAATAGTTTCACATTAAAACCACAACGTGATGAAATACACACTATAATACAAACTATTTCAAACAACTGGCAATTTACAGAAGCAGTAACATCATCAGCGGCTTTTGGTAACAAGGTGTGTACATTTGGTACTTAAATATGCATCCATCTGTCTTCTACACCTGCTTATTCCTGTAAGGCCACGGGTGGTTGGGGTTGAGGGTGGAGGTGGTGGAAAAGCCTGGACAAGTTGCTGGTCTATCATAGGGCAAGACAAACAATCACTTATACCTGGCGGCAATTTAGAGACTATGGTACTACTACCCTGAGAAAATCCACACAACTCAGCATGCAAAGTCCATGAAGAAACATCTGTTCAATACTGGGAGCTGAATCCAGGACCTTTTTCTGCTATGCACTTCTGACCAAAAAAAAAAAAAAGAGTTTGTGGAATGACATACATAAGAAAAATTGGAGCAATGGTGACTTTAGGGGTGAGGAGAGCATATAAATGAGGAGACAGATCACGTAATATGACTGTATAAAGAAGATGTACCACTGTTTTAATCTACTGTTGTGCATAGACTGCTGTCCATATGCAACAATACAAGAAATGTGTGAAGATGCAAGTGTCAGTTACAAATCTTGATGCTTCATGATAGAGTCTAACATTTTGACTTGTTCTCCTTTGACACATAATAGGATCTTTGGACAAAAAATGTTAAATCTTTGTAAAAACTTTAGATTGATCAGAATTGAGTAGGAGTTTTAATGTATGAACATTTTCCTGATCAATATCTCAGACATACGGCCAGTGTTCTGTGTAAAATCACGAAGCAACTAGGAGATGCTGTGCTCTGCAACTCAACAGTTTTTAAAGACGACATACACCAACTTCAAACTACAGCAAAAGAAAAAGACACTATAGTGGTAGGTCTCCAAAGCTTTAGAAAGGTCTAAAAACAAAGCAGCACAATTTTCTTCAGAATCAATGGCACTTGAACAACTATTTAAAACCGAAAAGGAGACGGTGGCAATGCGTTATATGATTTTTCCCTCAGAAACCAAACTGTAAAATTTGGTTTTATGGAGTAAAGCATATTATTTTATCATGTGAGTTAACATTGTATCCATTTTATCTTTATAAAACACGAAAGAATCAAGGCCAAAGTGAAAGAATACTACTAAAGAAAAACCTAAATGTTCAACCGACTTACTAACTTGAGGTTGATGTAATGAATACCTGCAAGCTATTGTACATGAAAAAGATGAAAAACTATTTGTTTAAGTCAGGTAAGACGCTTAAACCAATGCCACTCAGTAGATCATTTATAGATTTGCCTAATATCCGGTGCCCATTCCTTGAAGGGCTTGTAAAATGCAAATTAAGAGGGTGGAGATTAGAAGTGATCCCGTAATCTGATTTTTGTGGATAGTGCAATCATTTTTGTGGGGATTCATAACATGAACTAAGTACCCCCATAGGGAAAGGAGATTTTATTTAAAAATACATTTCCATTGTGCATGTACACCATGGAGTTCGCACCATATCCGAAGTCTTCAGTGCGGTTTTATGGAAAATGAGACGGATTTAAGCGCTTACTGAGATGAACATGAGAACTCCTCAAAAGTAAAATCCTCGTTTTCCTCACTACCTCATCCGAAGTTAGAAAGTTCCTCTTTGGAGACATTAGACGCACTACATCTTGATTAATATGATGTCAAGAGAAATTTATGTTTCTCACTTTGTACATTTTTTTCACATCAGCTGAACATTTTCATATGACACTAAAATACGCCTAGACTATCTGTGTTGAATCCTTGTTATTGATGTAGCAAAAACAACAGCAAAAAAGATTCAAAGATGTGAATACTTTAGCAAGGCACTCTTTACATGACAAACCACAACATAAAAAAACACTTAAATAAAAATAAATTACAACATTACTTACAGCAAAAGTGCACAACCAAACGTCTTTGATAACAATACCAAAAATCATTGTATTGTGGATCTTATTTATCAGGCTGTGATATTTTAGCTTTATCTAATGAAGTTAACCAAAAATGTTGAAATTATAATGGTAACCAGATCATTACAGCTTTTTTTGGACAATGTTTTCCTCCCAAATGCTGGTGGATCTGACCTCAGAACCTCAGATGTTGCTGTTACGATGAACCTTTAAAACAGTGTTTTAAAGGTAATTATTCAGTGTTACAAGAGATGAAATGATGTGGAGGGAGAGACGATACAAAGCCTTAGGAGCAAATATTCACTAATGGTTTTATCCACATTGTTAAATTAATGTGTTTTGATGACCCTCTGACCTGCTGATTTACATCGCGCCGCACAGACACGGGGTTGTAATAAAACCTGGCCGGACACATCCGTGCTCTCTTAGCTTCGCCAGCTTGTACGATCCAGAGTGAGTGGAGCTCCAACAGGGACGTTTAATGAAAATGAAAAAGTTAGGAGAAAAATGGGAGAAAAGCTTCCTGAAATTAATCAAGGACCTCTATTAAAGAGACAAAGGTGGGGGCGAAAAATGATCAAAACTGCAATTGCTCACAGAGACTCTCTTTTCTTTACCCCGTCTACGGCCAAACTGTTTTCAAATCGGTAACCTTTTGACGTGCTCCACCAGCCAGGCAGGAGGGATCTCCGTCTTACACAGGTACGATTTCTGCCCCAGACTGACGTAAAGTGAGTGATTTGACAAGACATACAGTGGAGATGGCAGACATTCATTTGGAAGCGTCTGATAAGCGTCTCCAACGGGAGCAGACCATAAGATCAAAATGAAATGTGCAGCTGCAGAGAAAATTCTGCCAGTAGAGCAAACAGACTTTTAAATCCTCATAACCGAATTCAGGACAATCCAGGACAAACAACTGCATCATATTTGTCAACAACAGGAGCTACTGCAAGAGAGGATAACCGTGTGAGCTGGTGCAACATGACAAACATTCTGCATTTCTAAAGGGTATCGTCAGTAAAATCATAAACTTTTTTCTTTTTTCTGTTTTTTTTTATCTATGTTTCATAGTTTGGTTCTGAACAATGGCCAGCTTCACATGTATAAGTCAGAGAATCTGTCGCAACTTCAGAGATTCGCGTAAACTTTCCTCATCTTAAATTCTCTTTTCAGTCATTGTTTCCCGGTCCTCCTTCAAAATATATTTCTTTCTGAGAATTTTTAAAAAAATTTTTACTAAAAAGAAAGTCATTCATCTAAGGATACAGGAGTAAAGTAGGTGGAACAGAAATTCATCCTGCATGTTTCAGATTTCAGTTTGGAACAATGTTGAAGATCTATCATTTTCCTTTTGCCTCACAGTTATGTGTGAGACTGAGTCGCATATAAAATAACTAATAAAACACACTGACAGCTGGCTGCACCGTAACATGAAAACGTTTGATATATGGAAAATTTAGCAAGGCGCCGTTAGATGACTAAATTTAAAACAGTGATTAATTTAACACGACATAGTGAAATGTGCAAAAAAAAACTTTCAGATGTGTTATGATATAAACAGGACTTCTTCATTTTTAAATGTTACTTTGGTTTCAGAGAAACTATACAATGGGGAATTATACAAGCTGCATGTACAACCTGTTTGGTCTACGGAGTGGGTGATTAAAATGTACAACTGTGTCAACCACAGAATGACAATCAAAAGTGTATAAAAGAATTTACTTACTATATTCAAAAGATTAACTGTCTTACTAAGATGGGCTGTTAAATTACAATGTAAGCAATCAGAAACATGTTTTATTATTATTTTAGAATTCCATTTGGTTCTTGTTACCAGATTTTTTTTTCTTCCAAAAAAATAAATAAATAAAAAATACCATTTAAAATCCAACAAAGCTTTCAGGCTTTAAAATGCCTCCAGGCTTTGCTTTGTGAATTTTCTACTCATAGAAGCATGGTCTAAAAAAATAATAGGACGTTCAACAAATGCTTTGCTGGTTCTGAAAAATCCCCACAGAGACCAGCAGACTTTAGTTAAACCCAAACTACGTGGCAGATTTAGTTTTTAAGGAATGTTTTAATTTTACCAACATTCAGATTTAAGTTCCTGACTTAAATTTGATAAAGAAACTGTGCAAGGAGCTAAAGATTAGGCTGATGGCAAGGAGGCCTTCCAGTCACAAAGAGTTGGAGCTCATCAGCAAAGATAAATCAGTGGTTGAAAGAAAAAATGTTTTACATTTAATGTGGCATGGGCTTAATAGTATCTTAAAAGGCTATTTACGCTAAGCTGAATGTTTTTGTTCATATATAGGGGTTGTATGAGTGACAGAATATCCTCTTTAGCTGCTGTTCCTTTAGTCATAGCCTCCAAATACCAGCAGATTTTCAGATGTATTTTTTCCGAATGATGGTTAAATCATTTTACCCTGCAGTTCTAAAACAATACAAGTGAACTGTCTGATTGCAGGGTCATTCCCACCACCTCTCAGAAGACAGCTGGATGCTTAAATTTTTAAATACGATTATACAGAAACTTGCACAACGCGAAGGAGTCAGGTCACTTTGTAACTATGCAGTAACTGAATCACATCTTGCTAAACATCAAAACTGGAACAAAAAAGAGAAGTTCTGAGACACAAACACCTAAAAAAAATCAAAATGAAAACTTTTTTTTCCCACATAGAGATAAAAAATATAAAAAAATAATATCTAATGGGATCAATGTGTGCGGGGAGCTACACCACTCATGTCCCCACTAATATGAGTAAATTCCACTACAAAGAAGGGTTTGTGATTTGTTTGCTTGAAAATGTATTAATACTGATTAAAGGGATGGTTTAAGATTGTTGTGGTGAGTTTATGTATCTAGGTAGCTCCTTATTTTATTCTATGTTTTGTAAAACAAAACTGAATTTACTGTCTTAAGAGGAACAATCAAAAATTAGCACAAAGCTTCAGTTGTTACTAGAAAAGAATGATCATACAGACTCTAACCTGTACCCTCAGGCACACATAAAGACAACTACAAAGTTGGCCTTCTACCAATTGAAGATCATTTCTAGGACTAAAGGATTAATGTCCCAGCAAGATCTAGAGAAATTAATTTCTTTGTCGAATTGATTACTGCAACAGCGTCTTCCCAGGCCTGCCTATAAAGCCAATCAGACAACTTCAGCTGAACCAGAACACTGCTGCTCACATTCTCTCTAAAACTAGGAAAACAGAGTATTTCACCACAGTTCTAAAGTCCTTCCCCTGGTTCCATGTAAGTAAGAGAAAAGACTTTAAAATACTTTTGTTAAATTAGAAATCACATCAAACTGCTAGACCATTCAGCTCTTCTGGTTCAAGTCTACTGCGAATAGAGTTAGAACCAAACATGGAGAAGCAACATTTAGTTTTTATGCTCCACAAATCTGGAACAGATTTCCAGAAAACTGCAAAACAGCTGAAACACTGAGTTTCTTTTAATTCAAGCATAAATACCTACTGTTTTTTAGAGCCGTCTTTGATTGAAAACAACTGGAACATTAATATTTTTGACGTATATTTGATGATGATTATTCTTGATGATGGCATAAATGTGGTGTCTGTTGCTTGTGTCATAATTGGCTATTATGTTTTAATTTTGAATAATACTTTGAACTATCTTGTTGCTGAAATGTGCTATGCAAATAAACTTCACTTGACTTAAGATCCTTTTAGCAGAACCTCGTCTCTAAAATCCTGAACAATGGTTTTAGAGGCGCAGGATTTCCCCCAGTGTATTATAAGCCTGGTGGGCCACCAGGCTTTACTTGTGCCCCCACCAGGCTGAGCATTGCTTATCTTCTTTTTTTTAAGTCTTTTTAAAATATTTACATTTTTTAAGACTTTATAGTTGTTGTTCAGGTATTAATCTCAGAATCTTTCAATAACACATAATTATCAAGTGATATTTTCAAATTCCCTGTCAACTTTAAACATTTTTTAACTCCAAAACACGACGGGCCGCAGTGTTTTAAAGCCCTCACGCCCAAACACCGGGCTTTACAAGTTTTCTGGGGGAAACCTGTGGTTTCAGAAAGAAACATTTAACATCTTATATTCTTTTTTTTTTAATCAATATTTATTTTTAATTGTGATCAGATTGTTTCTTACAACAATTCTATAAACTTCTAAGATAGAAATTGAGAACGTAGTTGGTTTGGATACATTCTCTCCACAAACAATGTTTTTTAGAGAAAGTCTCATGAGGTTGGGGTTGGGGAAAGGGTAAAAAATACATAAGAACAGCAATAATAGAACAATAAATATATGTGTACACATAAGTCTCAACATTAAGGGCACAGCTGGACGCTAAAACTCTGAGGCAGAACTAGTAGGTTTACTAGAGGTCATAAGTTATTGTAGATAGGAAGATGATTTATTCTGCTGACCCCCGGTTAGGACTCAATTATTCTCTGTGGGAGAGCAATAGCCCATTCCGTCAAGCTCTTTATTGTGTTCACACACTCTCTGATTGTTTCCCTTTATCATTATTCCTGCAGGATTAAACACAGCATGAAATAAATGCTACAGGCAATTGTGTTATGTATTATTGTCACATTGCAGCACACACTACTATTGCAATCATCATAAAGATGCGCAATGTATTTTAGTTCTTTCATTATCCTCATCCCTCCATGTGTCTTTTCTTCGGAGATTGAATTCATCAGCACACAACAATTTGTGGTTTCATTTCAAATGGATGTGTGTTTTGTGGAAATTGGAATGCCGAGGGTATGAAAGAAATGGGCACAAAAATATCCTTTGATTCAGTTTAAATCATGTAAATTTCACTGACATTTATTCTTTTCCAAATGTTTGTTCAGCCAAAAGCCCGTCCTATGCGTCTTGGCCTTTACAGAAAGCATTTCAGGCTTCAGCCGTGTTCAGTGTAAGTGCTGAACCTTTGAAGGTATGCAATGTGTAGAAAGGTTTGGGTCATTTCAATTTTGCTTTTATTCAAAGTCGGAGATTATTCAGAAATTGTGCAATGCATTCGATTTTCTATTCAAAAGCAATATCACAGGTGATATTTTCCTTTCAGAATGGCATTCCTCTCTGCCCATTCTCATTTCTCCGTGACTGAATCTCATTATGCACTCTTGACAAACTCAGTTTGCAGCCATTGTAATTGTGTGACATACTGAATGCGGCCTTGGTCTTAAACATTACAATTCAACATGTACTCATGCCTTTTAAGTTGACTACTTTGAGTTATGTTTGCTATAATAATTTATTTTTTTTTTTTTTTTTTTTTGTCAGGGAAACTTTTTCCGTGTGAGAAAATCATAATGTGACAAGTGGAAAGCAAGGCTTTCCGGTACATTTTGGTGAGCTCAGGTGCACAGAAAACCTCACCCTATTCACCCCGGCATCTGTAGAGGCTGGTGTTGTCAGATTGTCTTCCTGTGTCCTTGCTTTACAAAAGGTTACCCTGTAGAATCAGATACTGTGCTGGTAGTAAAAGAATCACTTCTGTGGTCGCTGCATCACCAGCATATGGTCAGTGCCACCTGTCCCCTGTGGATACTGTCTGTGTTTGTGCAGCCGAAACGTGTTTGTGTGTTGGTGTGAAAATACGTCATGTGCACACGGATGCGTATCTGTATGTACTGGTAAAAATAATGTGTGTATGTGGGTGTGAGCAAAGGGAGCAGGTGGTGATCTGAAATGTCCACACCAATCAGCAGACACCCTCTCAAACTTAAGATTTGGCTTCTCCACCCGAGCTTCGGTCACATCAGTTTCTAAGTGAATGAGACACACAGTCAGACTCTGTTATCTAGCGCTGTTTGCTCCTGTGTGGCTTACTTTATATCAGGTTTTTTTAATGACAAACCAGCATAACTTTACTTCAATAATACCATGTGTCGCTGTTAAGCCATTGGTCTGAAAATAATCAGCCACAACATTTTGCTCTTTTCGTGCAACAAAGTGACATAGTACAAAAAATAAAAAATAAAAAATAGCGACATATCAAAAAATAAAATCCTTGAAGCCCAGTTATAGCTATGTAAAATCAAATATACTGGAAGTAATAGAGGAAACGTCAGAGTCAACCTCTCAAAACTCAAAATCGTAAACGAATGACGATGTATCGTCTGTGATGGCCCTGACAGCTCGTCACTGTTTGTGACTATAAAACAATAAATGATTGTTTTCTTAACAAAATAAAGAACTTTTTAACAAGAATGTGTCAAATGGATGTGTGGTCACTTGTCGGCAACAGGGAAACAGATCCTGTACACTGTAAACGTGCATTTGCTACATGGAAGTAAACAGCTCAAGACATCTGGATTAAAGGGATGAAACAACACAAACCAAAGGGAAGATGATACAACACAGTTCATCCAACATTTTCAAAAGCCAGATCATCAAAGTGAGCACTGGTGTTGTCAACATTTAGTTTATCCAGTAAGAAAATACTTCAACTGTGGTTTTTAACTTCCATGGACTTTATTATGAAATCAATAACTCTCATTTCAGATGTTTCACTTGTATCCTTTCCTATGATTATTAGTATGTCAAGTGTGTGTGTGTATTCTTCTCCATGTTTACTCAGACACTGATAAAATAGATGCCAATTAACTTAAGGCATCAGTATCTTCTCTTCTCTTTAAGGCACCCCATTTGTACCATTAGCATGATATGCCTTGAAGTGTGAGAAAACTAAATGTGGACACATACAGTAGCATCTTAGGAGCCAAAGTAGATGGCATTCTCAAATTATACGTTATAATGCAGTTAAACCTTCACATGAATTTCCTCTGAATAATTTGAATAATGTGGCAGAAAGTAAAACATGGCTCATTAATATAAAGTAGGAAATTCTGGTGACACGGTTGTTTGCAGAAATGGGAATGCTGATGTCAGTGTAACATTGATGGTCAGAACTGTTGCAGAAATTACTAAGCCTGTGAGAATGCTTCCAGAATTTTAATGTTTCTTATTACAGTTTTTGTCGCAAGCAGTCACTTGTGACTGTGGTGAAATGTGTGCAGGTCCCTGCTGAGTCGTTTAAATCCTAAGTTAGGGTGCCAGTTTGTCAGGTCTCCACTGCTCTTAGACAAGATTCGTTTCCTGACTTCCACATCCTCCTCATCCAACATATAAATATTAACTTTATTAAATCAAATTCAACCTCAAGGCTTTCCTATTACAACTTTCTCCTTGAGTGTCCATCCATGCACTGATGTCCAGGTTCAGCAATTTAATATTGATATCTTTCTTGTGCCTTATTTAAATGTTTTTACCTTCAAACATTTACAAACATATTTCCCTTTGAACAAGGAAAATCAAATTCTATATAAAAGTGTTAAGTTTCAAGACAACTTAAGTGTTATTATAACACAATTAGCTTGAACAGCATTTAAATGAGTCATGAGCCGAATTAACAACAACAAAACAGAGAGCATACAATCCCAACTTTATCTTAGCATGTTACTAAACTTCTCTTCATCTAAACAACATGAATGCCAATGCCTTAAAAATCATGAACAGTACACCAGCAGGGTAGAGATCACTCAGGAACACTAATAAGGATAATTAAAAAATGTCTAAGTTGGTATCCCAACTATAAACTGTTCATGGCAGCTGGGAGCCTATCACTTTAGTCAACAGCTCAGATGCTTGGTTTTCTATGGCAATCCATGGCAGCAACATCACAAACAATCCTCTACATGTAATGCAGACAATTTATTGTCTTAGCTTGCCTGTTTATTGACTGTTGTAGTACGTCAGGTTATCTAGAAAAAAAATCAATACATGCAAATAAACTCCCTACAAACAGAGTCTGGAGGGTGCTTGCCAGGTTGTATTTTTATAACTTACACCGTTTGTTCTTGTCTTTTTTTCTGGTGCAAATTGTCCATATGTTGCATTTATGAGTACCTGTCTTGGGCACTTTACCTCTCTGTCAATTTTAAGGGTTTTAAATAATTTTCTATATTCTACTCATTATCTGCATATGCAGTTATATGATAATACAAAAGCATGTTTATCAGGGTTCACTAACTCCCACATTTTGCAAGAATCAACCAGCTTAAATATGAATCAAAACTGAAAGCAATAGCAATAGGGTGTATGAAACAGGTAAATTAAAAACGGGGTGAGATTCCAGCATTTCTACTCAGTTTTTTTCTTCATTGTCATTATTGATAGAAAGGTGTTGCTATGTAGGCTAATCTATTTAGGTTTAGTTTCTTACATACAGTATTTCATGTGTTCTGTTTTCTATGTAATTTCTGCTCTAGGTCAGTGTTCGTATTTTTCCGCCTTGGTTTGCCATTTTCATTGAGTCCAGCTTAGTTCCCACTGTGTTAATTATTTACCTTTTCTTAATTTTCACGTTTTCTTCTCCTTCACAGCTGTTCTCCATGATTAGCTCACCTGCAGCCAACGTTGTTCTCCAGTCTCACTTCAGCATATAAACTCCAGGGATTTTGCTGTTCCTAGCCATTACCCTCTGTTACTTTTACTGCACTCTGTCTTGCTTTCCTTATGCAACATCAGTAAATTTTCTATTTATGTTATAAAAACCTTAACTTTCCTCATTTCATGTTGCATTTGGTTGTCCTCGTAACGTATGAAAAACATGTTTCCATCCAAGCAAATGGATGCTTCCGCCTCCGTTTGTATGTTCATGCTTACTGTATGTTTACCTGTATTTGCTTACATATTTAAATGTTCACTAACTCGTGCCTGTGATTACACATTTGTCGGCGTATTTGCATGCGTTTCTGCCTGTGCCGCCCGCTCCATTTCCATGGAAATCAAATGCAGCAGCAGCCACAAGTTTACACATTCCCCCTGTTTTGACTCCATTCAATCAACTGTGTGCATAATTACCCTGGTGCCATGTGGTAATCTATTGGGACCCAAATATTGCAGTTTGACAAATCCTTCATTTGTATTCAGACGCTACACAAAGCATCAATCGTGCTTTAGCACACATGCTGCCCACCAACCCCCACTTTCTTTTCTTTTTTTTTTTTTTTTACACACACACACACACACGCACACACACCATCCCACCACTCAGGCTCTTCGTCACTCCCCAGAAACACAGAGCAGTAAGGAACCAAAAGCTGGCTGATTAGAACAGCAAGACATGCTGGGATCTGGGTTTTTCATTAATATTTTTCTTTTCCAGATGGCGCCTCCTACGTTGTGAAAAGATACCACCACTGGGCCGGCAGACAGGGAGGGGATCTTTATTGGAGAGAAGGACAAAAACGAGGAAAAACACCGAGATTAAATCAATTACTTCTCAGTGCAAGGACAAAACTCTAAAATGGCCTCTGTTAGATGCATTCCCTTACTTTTCATACTCCCGTAATATACTGTACATCCCTCACTAATCATCAACGCATAACGTTTAAGTCACACTGTTGGTATTTCTTCTTTTTTTTTTAACAAACAAACTTTATGACACCCATCTAACAAACTCAGAGAGGATTAGAGCTTTTTTTTTTTTTTTAATCCTACAAAATTGTGTGCAATCAATGCACACACATACCGCTAGACAAATCCCCACAATCCCACACTGCCTGGGGGTGACTGTTTGGACCAGTGACATTTTGAGCCTTATTACACGCTCAGAACGCAACTACGCACAACAAACAAGAACACCAATTTCATTTTTTTTTTGCCTTGCCTCCCTCTCTCCCTTTCCCTCCTGCTTCTACGCCCTCACTGTCATTTTCTTTCATTCTGTTTAGGATTGAGGATGAGGGCAGAGGAGGAGAGCTGCAGTAAACAAGGACAGAAAAAGAGATTAGCACCAGCTAATAATCCCCTCTTTCAACACGTGCCGCTTCATATTTCCAAATTAAAGTCGAGTGCAAGAAAAGGGGGCTTATTAAACATTAAACGTCCTCTGGCTGTGTCGAGCCGAACACATCCCTCCCCTCCCGGCGCTGCCCCAGAGGCTTACAGAGCACCGTGCAGTGCTGGGCTTGCAGAGCTGGAGTAAACTAAAGTCATACATCACCCAGCTGATCAGGCCTTGGGAGAGGGGCCCGGGCCAATCATTTTGAGGTTAAACAATGTAATTTGGGTCTTGTAAGTGCAATTTATTTTGTCCGTCAGACAGAGGCATTGAAACATTTTTCTCTTTTTTTTCTCCTCCTTCTCCATTAGATAAAAGGAGGATGCTATTTGGGAGAGAGGGAGCAGGTCTTCCAGGGGCGAGACTTCAGCGGTCATTTGCTCATTGGGGAAAAGAGACGAGACACGGCAATGACTCACATGCTGAAATAAGCATTGGATTTGTCCGTCTGGTGATACTGGAGAGCTTCCATCCGGATGATTGAGATTGTCAAATAACTTCTGAGATGGAAAAAACACGTTCATCCTACTTTTACAGTAAAAAGCCCGGGCTACATAATGTAGCTATAGTAACCAACGCAGACAGCTGAGGGTTATAATATGGAGCTCAGTTTGTTTATTTGAAGAAAAAAATGGAAATACAATAAAGAAAATTGAAAACTTGTCAAGTTGTAATCTTGAACTTTGAAAAACACACTCATTAAAATTTTTAAAATAAAAAGAGTCAAGCTGTTATGTATATTAATGTAACTTTCTCATCAAAATCCAACACTGGGAGAAATAGTTCACTTAATTTTTGTTTCAAAATAGAACATCATAAACCAAAACACAAGCCATTTTTTGTCTTTTCTTCCCATGTAAATCTCAAAGGTGTTGTCCTTATGTAGTTTCTTTTTCTCCAAACAAAATTTAAAAAAATTAAATCTTAGTAGTTAGAGGTTTTTCATTAATTAAGCATATGGAAATAAAATAACCCTAATAAACAGAAAGGAACTTAAACTTGGCAAAGATTCAAGTTTTATTCACTGTATTATACCAAATAAATGAACTTAATGGCCTATTCTGAGCTTCAAAGGCAAGAAGCTAAACTCAGGGAACATGTTGGTGCTTAGAAAATACCAGAAATCCAACAAGCTGCTCTGAGAAGTCAAAATGGTGATAAGTGTTTTTTTCTTCACCGTGATGACTAAACATGTTCTGCAAATTCACAGTAACTTGAAATCTCTGTAATGGTAGCTAAAAATAGTAAAGTAAGTGTAGCCAAAAATAAACACAAAATGATTGAATTACATTAAGGACTTATTATGGATAAGTATAAGTCTCTTCTGCGTTTAGCACTAGCTTGTTTTTTGTAATCTTGGTTCTGTAATGTCTCCAAAATCAAACATTCTTTTTTCTTCAGTAGTGACTAAAACCAATGTCTACTAGTTCTACCTTATGACAAATTATCTCTAATTACTTCCACCGAGACGACATGGGTTGTATTAGTAACAGTGGGATTACACTCAGAATCACTGCAGGAGATTTACTGACCAGAAGACCCAAAGCCAGTTTAATGTCTTCTCCGGTGAGAGCTGTTATCCTGCGCTCATGAACGCACATATATTTTGGTTATGTCTCTTAATGTGTGCTGGGGTTGGTACCGGTCAGGAAATCTCTTGCAGTTTAGAGGATTAGACGCTACAAAGTGCCGCTGGTGGAAAGAATGAGCAAGCCATACAAGTGAATTAAGAGATTAAGATGGTTTAGAAAGACTGATTACAATACTACAGGGATTTGGAAACGGAAAACAAACCCTGAGTTTTGAACAATCTCTTTCAGGAGGTGGTAGCAATTGTTAAGCCTCTCACCAAAACCAACAATCCATCCGCAAAAGTTTTTTAATCTAATAGAATCTCAAGATTTAACTTGTTTGAAGGCATGACTCACAATCACATTCTCAGGGCCAATTACTTTTTTCATGTAATGTGGAAAAAAGGGCATAATTGTTGAAAGTACATTTCTATGTTCAGCTTCAAGGCCAGTTGGCACGTTAATTGCTTGGTCTGTCTATCTCTTTAATCTGAATTCACACATCTAAGCAGTTACCGAACAGAATGGTGTTTCATTGTGCATTGGCACGACTTTCCACAAGTTTTTTTTTCCACTTTTAATCATTCTGATCTTTCACATATTGATTCTAAGCAGTGTTTTGTTCACAGTAATATATAAAAGTGTATTTTCACAGGTTTGTATTGCAGAACACCTAACTTTTGATTACTAGTAAATTTCAAGATGATACCAAAGAATGTAACTAAACCTTAGTTTTTAAAAAGAGCCAACTGGAGAATCTGTTTTATTTTTTTTTATTTATTTATTTATTTTTTTTCATAAGCTGCAGGCTGGATCCAGACTGACTTGCAAGTTAGGTCAGCACGTAATAGGCATGGGCCAGCTTACCATGTTAAAGAATATTAATTTAAAAAATCCTATCTTGTTGTTCCTACAAGTACTTTCCATGAGGTGTCAATGAATTTGCTGGAGTGACGTGTGTTTTCTTGGTCCTATGTAGGACAGAGTAACATGTTTTCCTCCTTATAAGAAGTTCAGAATTGGCCAGTTGTATTTCTAGTTTTGAAAAACAGTAACAACAATAGGATGAAAACTAGTGCCACTTACATTAAGGTAAATTAGTTTGGTTAAAACAGAACTTACCTATTGTGGTTTAACTAGAAGTGCAACTATAAAACAATTGACCAAAGGCTTGTTACAGTGACTCTAAAAAAGCAGAATGAGCAATAAAATCGAATTTTGTGTGAAAGTAAAACCCTAAACTTGCTGTAGTTGATGCAAAATTGTATAACTGTAATCATTTCACACAAAAAGGTTAAGACATGACCTATTTTTGTTTTTCAATCTAAGAGTGAATTCAATTGATACAATTTTATTAATGCACTACAACATCATCATATTTTACATGCGGTTATACCGGAATTGCATACTAAATGCAATTTTCATCCAGAAGCCTGGATTTCTTATTAAAAATTAATAGATTTGAACATAGAAATACATTTCATATATATATATATATATATATATATATATATATATATATATATATATATATATGAATCCGTGTCCCAAAATTGGATTCTGAAACACATTAAGAGAAGACATATGTGACTGTGCTTTGAATGAACGGACTTTAATAAATCAAGCACATGGTGGTGTCTTTCAGGGGCAAATGAAACGGCCTCTTCTCAGCCCAAACAACAACTTCTCACTGATTCTAATCCATAACCACACTCCCACTGCGAAACACTGCTAATACAAGGAGCAACAGTAAACTTCAGCCAGAGCCATACTGCCAGAGATTATTCTGGAACGAATCCATCCGAAAAGTAGCCTGCCAGGCAATGCAACTGTGTCCTCGGAAAGTGTTGAGGGAGGAGAAGAACAAACGGAATGAATAAGAAAATGAAAAAAATGGAGAACAGATAGGGCCGAGATAGAAAGTGCTGGCCACTGCAAAGTCTCCAAACAAAGAGGATATGTGAGGCGTGTACCTCAAGCCTTTTTCCCTTACAAGAAGAGCCAGTAAGCACTTTTCTCTGCGCTGAAAAGCTAGCTCTCGCTCCTGGTGTCACATCAGCAGTTTTTTTTTTTTAGCGAAACTCACAAGCACCACATCCAGGTGAGGGGTGTATGTTAAGGATTTCTTCCTTTCCCCCTATCAGTCTCTTTCAGTCCCACCCACCCCCACCTCTTAGTTCCTCTCATCCTCTGCCAACATGTCTCTTCTTCGTTCGCCTCCTCTCTTTGCACTTCTCTTCTGTCTTCTGCATGATGCTTCAAAGTGTGTGTCACTCTCTCCAGGCTTTATGTCTTCCTTTTTAATCTAAATTTTCTAATTTCAGACAGTCTAATGCTGTATGTGGCAGCACTTTGCTTTCTATTCTTAAGTCCACATTTATTTCATCCTTTCTTCATCCTCTTAGTGTTGCATTATGTAGACAATGGGAGAAATTTCAGTTTTATGATTAAGGTGCTCAGAAGAGAGGGTAATAATAGCATAGGGTCTAAGGCTGAGATTTGATTTTAGAGTTTTCCAGGTTTGGAAAAAAAGAAATTAGGAGGAAAATATTTGTATTGCCAAAGGTTTATTTCGTAAGATAGAAATGTCGTAATTGTCGAGTCCTTCATCCTGTCCTTGTTGCTTTTCTATGCCAATCCCTTCTTATCTTTATTTTTTTCCCCAACTTTTCTTTTCCTTGTGTTTCTTCTGAATTCTGCCTTACTTCCTCCCTTGTCGTCCTTTATTCCTGTCCTGATCTTCTTGACCTCCTTCCATCTTCTTGTGCCCTTCCCTCTGCGTTACCTTTTCATGTTCCTTTGTAACTTTCCTTTCTTCTTTCCTTCCACTGCCATGTATGAAGCCTAAGAACTGCACAAAATATCCAGCGTAAAACTGTTGAGTTCTTTTTAATCAACACTGAACATAAAGGGCAAAGAACTCTGTAAAGTTGAGTCTGGAGCCGGATTGATTTATGTTTTTCTTTAGATATCCCTTGTCGTTTAACTATAAATCTTATTTACTGATAAAGTTGGAACACAGATGCTCAGAAAGTGCCATGTAAGTGCAGAGATGTACTCACACATTCAAAGGTCCCTGGGTGGTTGAAAAGCAGAGCTATTCATACGACTGGAACACCCCCAGCTGCGAACACCACTTTCCCTAGAAAGTGAGGCTGGGGCACAAATCACATTTTCTGCACAATTAAAGCGGGGCTGTGGCTAAGTGTATCAGAGCCGCGTTCGCCACGGGAGCCCAGGGAGTCAGCAGGCCTGTCCCCTCTCCCCCTGTAATGGCAATGTGATGAAGACGATTTCTCTGTAATTAGTTTCTGAAAAGTTCTCCTTCTGAGTGAGGCCACAGACTGAGTGGCAGAGAAAAGACCACTTTGTTCTGCAGCCGTGCACTTTAGCATGGACTTTCTTGAAGAGGACTGTGAGGAATCCTGGTGAAGTGACACAAAACAAACTTTTTTTTTTTTTTTTTATTCACAACGAAAAATAAAAACCAGTAAAATGAGTTCCAAATGAACAGCTTGATGTAGAAAAAGCAAAACGCCCAAATGCAATTAAAACAGTTAAACCAGCACAGCATTAATATTCCTTCGTTTAAAAGTGATTAGTTTAAAAAGCCAATTTTTTTGTAAATTTTGTGGAAATGTGCACACAGAGTGGATTTTCATTTAACTGCACCAATCCTGACTCCTTTGTGTGCAAAGAAGAAGAAAAGAGGCCCAGCTGTGAAAACAAAAGCTGTGATTTTTAGCAATAAAACCATAACGGATGGTTCTGTCACAGAACACGCCTAATAGCTTAGAACTTATGTAGAATCCCTTTATCTACCTTTGGAGCAAAGCACAGGCACACTAGGTGTCTGCTTCTTTTAAACTTTAAAAGGGCTGCCGATACGCAATCCTGTGGAGGGCTTGTGATTGTTTTAATTCCTGTCCTGGGACTTGAGGCTGTAAAATAGCGTTGCCGCTTTAAATACCTGACAAATTGCTTTGATGATTTGATGTGCTTCATTTCATTGATATTTCCTCCAAGTTTAGGTGTATTTTTTTGTGCATTTGAAAACTAGCATGCCAACAGTCAACATAAGTGACTGTGTTTGCCAATAAAAATATTAGCTACCTTACTTAAATAGTTCACAGAAAAGATCAGTGAAGTTTAAATTAAATGAAGACTAAAATGAAAATTCTCTGAATATGCCACCACTAAGAAATGATAAACATTTCTTAAAACCCCATCGTAAAGCCCTACCTTTAGTTTAATCTTTACCCAAAATTGTGCTACCATCCTACCACCCTGATTTCTACCCATATGTCTGTGTGGATTCACATTGCAATGCTTTTCACATGAAGAATTAGGCACATTCTCTCCTTTCCCTGAAGCCATAGTAAGACAAATACTGAAAGAGAAAAAGTCATTTTGGCTCCCGATGTTTAACTTTAAGAGTTTGAACTTTACCTTAACTCCACGATTAAACCAAAGCCACTTTGTGAAGTAAAGCGACCGTCAAGAATGCATTGTCCGAGACTGTACTAATAAGTGCTTGACTCCAATTCAGCTTTCAAGATGACATTTGTAACTGGCGGAGATTAGAAAGGGAATCACAAACACTTCCTGCTGCCGCAAGGGATGGCCTGGAGGAAAATGCATGTGACCCAACATGAGGAAATCTCAGGGGCTGTCAGCTGAGATCAAACTCATTTGCCGAGCACAAGTCTCAGCGAGCAACATGCCACGGACATGATATTGGGCTGTTAAATTGTTGTTTCTTCTTATGCTCAAAGTCTAAATTGAGAATTTACACCCATGCAAGCCACGTCAGAATAATTAACAATAAACATTTGGCAGTAAATACTATTTAGGAAGTATTTTTATTTATATCTACTTGTGTTCTTGGACCATCATTCATTAGTTCACTGTCTCCTTGTATCCTTTTCTCTTTATGTTCTACTTTCCTCCTCACTGTGGCCTACCTTACTTCTCCTTACCTTTATGTTCTTTTCTTCCTGCTGATTGTTCACTGTGGAAACATCTGTCATAATTGATATTAAATATTTGTATTTCACGTTTTGAAAAGACACTAAATAACTACGAGGTCTGGGGTTGAGTTTGTAAAAGTCTGACATTTTTAAACCCAGATTTAAAGACACAGTATGTCTTGCCTTCAGGCATCAGCATTTATTTACACCTTATCACCTCAGCCCTATTAGCTGCCACCAGCAAGACAGCAAAATATAAACACATTTCATATGTATATACAGATACTTTATCTACCTCAAGGAAATATTAACTGGGCTCTCCACATTAACATACGGTTTATGTGCCGCCATGTTTGAGTACTTTTCTGACGCTTGCCTCCAGGCCTTAGCTTCCAACCACTTTAAACATTCACTCATCTCTGCAGGGATAAATCACGTCTTTCATCAATCGTTTCCGGCAGCTATAAGGCAGGGCTGCTCAGCATAAGGCCATGATGGACGCTTTCATAAAGTTGTGACTCAGGCTGCTTGTTTCTCCAACTAAGCCCATAGTGGAAATGGCAAGAGCAATGTACGTGACTTGGGAGATCAAGATGGCAACACTTTAAGAAAGACAAAATCGGCGGGGGTGGAGCAGGCGCTGGAAAAAGTCTGCAGGTTTTGGGTGGAGGAACGGTACGTATGCCTATCCCAGAGCATGGAGCTGGTGGCCCTTGGTTTGTACTGTTGCTGCTGCTTTGCCTGTCACATTTCTGCCACCTCCCAGCAGAAATAACCGGCACTGGCAGAGCTGGTGACCAGATGCAAGGAGGTGCCAGTGGCTATAACAGCGGATATATCGCTTATGAGATCAGATGTCTGCAGGGCCAGAGGAGCCACGAGAGACTGTGAATGAGAGCGAGGGAGAGAGATACAGCATTCACATCAGGAGGAAATTGCTTTGCTGCCACCAGCCCTTCGGTGGTAAACACAGCAAGTTAGTGTGTGTGGCAGTCAGTGGATATAATTGTCTTGACATGGACATTGTTTCGACGGACAGAGGGAGTGAGGAGTGGGAGAGGAAGAAAGTGTGTTGCAGTGGGGAATGGGGGGGGGTGGGAGTCTGTGAAGTATGGATTCAGGAAATTGGCATGGCGTTCACACATTGCCTGGGTAAAAGTAGCTCAACAGCAAAGGGAGAAAATTGTTTATGAAGCTTTCCATCCCTGAATCTAAACTGAACAGTAAGAGGTGGGAGGGAGGAGGAGGGAGAGAGAGAGAGAAGAGAAGAGAAGATGGGAGAGAAAGAGAGAAAATTGGATGGGAAAGTGTTTTTGGGGAGAAGGGGTTGAATAAGAAGGCAGCAAGTGGAATAAATGAAATAGAAATCAAGATATAACCCAGAATGGACTGTAAATCAACTACAGCCTATAGGTTAAAACTACGCATTTGAAGAAATATTCCTTTTCCCTCTTTCATCCTTTTAAATCTGCTGCGATTAACTTAATTTTATGGAGTCTCAATAATTACTCCTATAATTCACGAGTTAAGACATTTCAGGCTGAATTTATGGCATTGCCATCTACAATTACATAAAAATACCTTGTATAAAAATGATTTTGCAAAGTCTAGGATCTACATTACCTTGGTGAGAACTTAATGCCTGTGTGGCTGGTTGATAACTCGAAAGAAAAGTAACATATTAAAGTATGTACGCATGAAATGACTAGTGTTGATATAAATTTGGAATACATTTTGGTCTGTAAACTACACTTATGCATGATGCATCAAAAACATCTACAATGGTTCTAATAGATTTCAGTGACAGAGATGATAACATTTGGCTGGATTGACTGATACTGTGCTAAACTGGTTCAAAAATTGAACTGGTGCAAAATGTGGAGTCCCTCAAGGCTCTATTCTTGTTCCACTTTCATTCAACACCATAACTGAGATGATGGAATAATGCATCCTATAGTATCTATGCAGCTACATATTTCTGTCACTACTTCACAGGCTCACTGTTTGTCAATGGATAGAAATTAGAATCTTATTAAAGATGTATAGGCCACTGAATGATCTTTGATTTCAATACGTTTCAGAGTTGATAGTCAAAAACAAATCATGTGTACTCCTCAGGTCACAATATACCTTTTTTACACTGTATTCCCAAGACCAGAACTAAACCAGGGGAGGTAGAACTTATAGTTTCTATGCTCCAGAACCACCTCCCTTAAAACCTGAGGTATATAGAAACTGTTAGTTTCTTGATTCATCTCTACTTTGGGGGGTATTTAATATTTAATGATCCATTTGTATCAGTAGTCAAATTGTATACCAAGTTTGTCTACTGTAACTTATGTAAGCTACATTTTTACCCAAAATATGTGACACCATCTTACCATTTTTATATTGATAAATGCAAATTCATGTAATTTCATGAAGGTAAAACATCTTTTGTCAAAACAATTTGGTCTGTCACACAGAAAATCAAGCGTTAATTCAGATCCTTCAAAAATTGATGGACAGCTACATTAACGCAACATTAACCTGCCTGCGTGGAACGGTAAATTTTTCTTCCTTCCCTATCACAGGAAACCGTGATTTGCTAACAGCCATTTCCACTTGAAGCGTCTCTAGTTAGACGATACAATGTGAGTAGCACTTTCCTCCTTAGCTGTGCTACCTGAACATGGAGGCTGAGGGGAGATAATCCTGGGTACCGCTGACTGGAGCAGGCATGAGGGACATGGGGAGGAGTGGATTAGTCCAACTGCTTAGAGATAGCAACAAGCTGGAAGGGATGGGAGAAGGGATTGGTGGAGGTGGTCTCCAGCCCAGATGCTGAAGAATCCAGGAGGGGATAAGGCTGAATGAGAGGGGGCGAATTCGTCTTTGGTACAGAGGACAAATGTGTTTATGATTTTTGAAAGCATGCATAAACCAAGTGCATAAACCATGAGGTTTTCATGTCTTGTGACTTTGTAAACAAAAACATAAATGTTTGTCATTGGGTTTTTATGTTATGCAAAGTAGTGCTTAGTAGTGAAGTGAAAGAAGAGTACAATTGTTTACATATATTAAACTAAAAAACAGTATAAAGTGTTGTTGTAAGTGGTACAATTTTGAAGAACCACATTTGATTGCAGTTACAACTGCATGTTTTCTGGCATATGTCTGTGTATCACTGAATGGTAAACGTTTGAGCAATTTAGCAATCTTGCAAAGAGTCTTGTTTGGATTTAGATTTGGTTCCTTTCTTACACATGAAAATGCTGCAACTTAAACTACTCCATAGCTCTGGCTTCATGTTTAATGTTTATATTCTGCTGGGAAAAACAATAGTCTAAACAAAAGTCATCCCACACAATGATGCTGCCACTACCTGCAACTAATGGGGATAGTCTGTTTAAGCGGTTCAGTCAAAAAGTTCAAATTTGACTTTTGTCTGATTAGAACAAACTGCAGCATTGATTTATTTTGGCTTTCTTTCAGCACCAACTTTTTCCTTAAAGTCCAGATTTTGGAGTCGACAGTTCGTAGTTAACCTGCCAACATATTTCCCCAGTGACCTGTGGATTCTATAAATTTCACGATTAATTGCCCAGCTGACAGTTTAGTTTGACAATCGTATAATCAGCTCCACATGAACAACATTTACCAATACCGTAACTTTGTTAGTGTAGCGATGATCTATTTCAGTTACCTTTCTTGATTTTCATAGCATATTTTAGTAATTTATTTTTTCACCAATAAAGAAAAAAAGGATACGTTGATTTCTTTCATTCAAATTATACTGAAACTGAATTGCCACCAAAGAGTTAACCAAAACCCTTCCTGCTCCTTTTATACATCATTAATCTTTTCAAACTAATTAAAGCATAGCGGGGAGTATTTAACCAAGCTAACGAGAACAGTCAAAGTCAGCTTTCCTATTACTGTGAAACTATTGCAATGTAAGGCAAGTAACAATGGCCTGTAATCTGTAGCAAAGAGTAAAAGAGAGAGAGTGTGTGTGTGTGTGCGTGCGCGCATGCGTGTGTGTGTGTGTGCGTGCAAATGTGTTGTATGTAGTGCACTTTTGTTATAGTGAGAGAGAGAACACAGCACAATTAACGGTAACACTTTATTTGAAGGGGGTTGAATAAGACTGTCATGACACTTTCATAAACATGACATAACACCTGTCATGAACATCAATAAGCCTTCATGAATATTTATGACTGTTGTCATAAAACGTCATTCGGTAAATTATGACACTTTTAATACGAAGTTGACATTATTCAAAATGTCTTTGTTATGACAACTTGACATTAACCAATAAATCATTACTGTTTAAACTTTACCTTTAATAACATAAAGTTACCTAATTTTTAAAGTGCAATCAGTAATTCTTTTATAACAAATTTATATCAGTAATGATTTCTTGGTTAATGTCAAGTTGTCATAAAGATATTTTGAATAATGTCAACTTTGTATTAAAAGTGTCATAATTTACCGAATGACGCTTTATGACAACAGTCATAACTATTCATGAAGGCTTATTCATGTTCATGACAGGAGTTATGTCAGTCTTATTCACCCCCCTTCAAATAAAGTGTTACCCAATTAACTACAATTTAAACCTAGCAATTAAAAGTCAAAAGGACAAGCCAGCTAACAAAAAAGAATAAAACAATCCTGCACTTCTTTTATTTCTTGTTAGGATTAAAATTACAAAGTTAAATGTATATTAAAATTCTATCCAAGGAAACCTGATAGCTTAGAAATAACACTAAAAAATATGTATAAACATTCTCATTTTTTACCATGATCACTTCACAGTTTGCCTCAAAACTGATAGATTATATTTTTGTTTGTAAAAGACAAATAACACATAATGGTCATCTATTTTAGAAATACTAGCATTTCTGGACACCCATATATTATGTAAACCAGGGGTGTCCAAAGTCGGTCCTCGAGGGCCGGCATCCTGCATGTTTTAGTTCTCTCCCTGGTTTTACACACCTGCATCAAATGATGTCTCATTAGAAGACCTAAGCAGAACACTGACTTGATGAGGAGGTTGTTACAACCACTAGGAAGAGAACTAAAACATGCAGAATGCCGGCCCCTGAGGACCGACTTTGGACACCCCTGATGTAAACAATTATTCTGAATGATAATATTTGCTTATAGCTGACATATGCTTCTCTTGTTGCATAATGCCGTTTTGTTCTTAATTTCTGGGTGCAGCTGGTGATTGAAAATGGTTTTCCGAAGGTTTCCCTTAACCCTTTTGGGCATTGCGATTACTTCTAAGCATCCAAAGGCTCAAAGACCACTGACATTCAACAGTGGTTTGCGGCCTTTGGCAATGACATCCCCCAAGACATCCTAAATCTTCTTACAATATGGCAATGGCACAAAGACAAACTTCTTTCAACATTATTTTGTTGAATGTTTCTTTAGCAGCTGCCTCTTTCATATTCAATTGTGACATCCTAACTGACAACCAATTTCTTTTTTGTTTTAGAAATGTTTAGAAAAGTGTTAGTTGTTTATTATCTAAACATTTATTCCTTCATTTGCCTATTTCTGCTTAATTAAAATCAAGATTTCTTTGTACAAGTTCAAAGTAGTCTGTCTGAAAATCATTTCCTATGTTATGGATAAAAATG
>NW_015112663.1:409542-456684 GCF_001443285.1 Poecilia latipinna | reverse complement strand
TATTCTGCATATAAGAAAGTTCCATGTCCCTCTGTACTGGTGTGAGGCAATATGCCTCTGACATAAATAAAAGAAATTATCACATCAGTTTATTTACGTGTTGCACCAATACACAACTAAAGACACGGTGCGCGATAAAACAGCTACACTCATTTGCAATTACGCACAATGAAATTCAGTCCAAATTCATTTTATTCAGATCTTTCAAATGTACTTAAATAAAATACATCTAGGTCCAGATCAAACCCAATTACACACTGTTTCAATCCATGCACAAAATATACAATCAGATTAAAATATACAATCAGTAAAAGGTTATCCATATGAGTAAACCAACAGACCTGATTGAATTTCTGCCATATTCACCTAATCGTCGAGTATATTTGTACAAATCCTTTCTGCCATAGTTGATGCTATATGCTATATCATAAAGAGTCAACACATGCATATGTTTAAATAAGAAAAACTCAAAACAGGTTGATATTTTTGTTTTTCTTTTCAGGCATTCTCAAAATCGTGCACAAATGAAAACTCGTGGCTCATCTGCTAATGCTTACCATGGGGTATTTGCTAGCGTTGCTAACTCCCCGTGCTATGAGAAGTCAAGATCAATAATGCATTGGTGTGGATGTGAGGGACGCTGCTCAAAGGCATTTGCTTATCTCAGATGCCAGTTACCGCTTTCATCCCAGCGACATGCAGTTGTTGTCTGTGCAGAGAAGTGTATGTGGGGCAGTTTAGAGAATGCAGTATTTACACACTTCCCATCATGCGATATTTATTTCGCACCTTGATGTGTTCATCTACTCTGTGCCTCTGAGGAAATAAGCATAAAGCAAGAATCAACACAGAACTTCTAAGTCACTAATGCAACTGTCTGTGGGGCTTTTTGATCTCTTCTTTTGGAAGCTAAATCTAATTACACTGAGCTGTTTTTTGGTGGCTAAGTGCTTTACTTGCTCAGACAGGTCAAGAAAATAAAACACTGGCAGTGACAAAATTTAATCTGCACTATGCAGGGGACAAAAGGATGCAGGGCTTTTGTTTGAACTGTTTTACTGGTGAAATAAAAGCTGATCAGATGGCTTTTAATAAATCAATTTACATGTTTTCCAGATGAGTAAGCCAGCATGATTTTTGCTTTTTACCATCCATCCACCCATTTTTTAAATTCCCTCTCATTCTTACATTTTTTCGGGTCCCTATCCTGAGTTGGCATCGGGAGAGGCGTTGTCCATCAAGGGGCAACCTTATGCTGACCTTATTTAAGCATTTTAGCTTATGAGAGTTCATACAAAAGTCAAAAGGTTGAAATAAAGTAAAGATGTGGGATGCATGACTATATACCAAGGTCAAGTCTGTAAAATAATTTTTGTCCAAATAAGTAACATATTGGTAGAGATCTATTCAGTGCAAAGAAGTTGATAATTCTCTAAACCAGTGGTTCCCAAACTTTTTCTCCTGGGCCCCCCCAGTGGTTTCCAAACTATTTCTGGGCACCCCCTATGGCTTACAAATAGCTGTCTGGTTGAACGATATGTGTGAGCGAATGGGGTGTTGGGTGGATTCTTAGAGACTCCCTGTTATACTCAGCCTCGTTCCAGACGAAAAAGGGAAGGGGGGGAAATCAACTTTTCGGGGGGCAAAATGAATCATAGATGAACATAGACAACAACACCAGTAGCCTACAAGCTACTTGTTAACAAGCTTAAGGTACTGTATTAATATTAACTAGCTAGTCATCTTTTAGCTAACTTTACCTGCATCCAACAGCATTTGGGGGAAAAACTGTGAAAAGTTCTTTGCGTTTTGCTGGTTTGCTGCCATGATTCTAACACACCTGCGTAGCTCTGCCCAGCAGCAGCAGGTCTCCTTCACTGCCGCACAGGTGTAAACCCAGCACAAGCGTCGTAGCGCTCATGTTGCGTTTAAAGGCGGCTCGGAAAAACAGGTTATGACATGTTAACAATGGATTAAACAGTTTTAACTGCTGATAAAAGTGACAAAGGACACAGATATGGGAAGTCCGGAAGCCCCTAGTGTATCAAATTGACAGAGGAATAACAGAGAGTTGGACATTCTAAGGTAAAAAACCCAGCGCATACAGCGTTCATGTTTTTTCTTTTCTTTTTTTTTTTTTTTCCATCCAGACGGCTTCCCATGCCCCCCCTGCAATGGCACAACGCCCCCATGGGGGGCGTGCCCCACAGTTTGGGAACCTCTGCTCTAAGCTATGAAAGCCTTTAGAGTGTTGTTGCATCTGTTGCCTGGTTTTACAGGCGTATTCTCTTTTGTTTATTGTTATAGGTTTGTTTAATTATAGTGTTAATTTTATAAGTGTTAGACCACAGTGGTAATGCTCATTTTGAAACCACTGTAGACACCAAGCTAGACTTTATGGCTGCCATCTGCTTCTCAACCCCCCAATAAGAGGCTGTTTGTGTTGTTTTGTAAAAATATCAGAACATTTTTGCATTCTTCTTGGTTTATCATTGCGGGTAGTAAAACATATGGACAAAAAACAACAAGCTTTAGTACACTTCTTGAGTATAGTTTCTGAATGCCTGCTAAGGTTTGAAGTTGGATACAGCAAAATAATATTTTTTAATCAATATTTCTTTTAGCAAGCAGGACTTCCTACAAGCATATTACACATTTTTCTTAGAGCTATTTTAATCGTCTGTCCCAGTTTTTGCCGTCCAGTGCTCAGAAAGTTCATACAAACATGCAATGGATCTATTGCAGGGCTGCACAATATTAAAACATCTTGTGATCGAGACAACGTTGTCTTATATCTTAGCATTTTGGGTAATGTCATATATTCAGAGTGGGAGTCTGCTGCCATGAGCCTAGGCAACAGGCTAAATATTGCATATTTATGTAAAATGCAGTTTTATAACCTAAAATATTAGCCATTAATAATTAACTAACTGTCCTGTGGAATATGAACATTGCACACACTGATAATGTAATCACAGTATATTTGAGATATATTGCACAGCCTTAGGATATTATTTAATGTATGCATAGCTGCTATTATGTAGCACAAGAAAAGCCAAAGCAGTCAGAAAAATGTACTTTTCGTCGGTCCAACAAAAGTGGGTTACTGGAGTATAGCTGCTCATTCCTTCACACTACTGTTCCCAGAGGCAGCCATAGTCTGCAGCTGTCCTTACAAATCAGGGCTAAATGCAATCAGACTTTTTATAAGCATCTTTCAATTTTTGATTGCTAGAATAATGGAATTTTACTTCAGGAATGATCTAAGTTACAAAAAAAAATTAATTAAAAAGTAAGAAAAAAATTTATATAAGACTGTCTGGTGCATCCTTTTCATACCAGAGCTGGTACCAACAAAGTATTCTTTACCTGTCTATGCATCCAAGTAAATAAGTACCAAAGCAAACACTGCAGATCACCCAGTGAGCCAATGACTGAATTAATGCAATCATTTTAGCAAGTAAGAAATCAAATATAGGAGTAAAAAAGCTGCTATTGAGGCTTTGGGGCCGCAGTGAGAATTGCTAGTATGGGTGGTTAAGCTTAGCAGGGTGCTGCATATAATAAGAAATGTTGAACAATGGCTAATTTCTTTTGTATTTGTGTTTGGAATGTTTTGAATAATAAAGATTCAGGGGGCGTAGAATAAGGAAAAATTATCTTTCTTCATATTCACTCGTTATAACCCATTCTTTGTCTTAGTCGTAAGTTCTAGAAAGAACAAACTGAATGTATGGTAATTAACATATTCAGAGATGTGCCATAGCATAACCAATCATTAAAAGTTTATCCATATCTCAAAAGTGTTTTTTGAATGCACTGGTATGATTATAGCACTTCTTTTTCCACTTCCCATTAATTATCCATGTTTCTGCATCAGAGCTACAAACTTCAACAAAGTAAGAACTTTTTGAAGCAAGTCCAGTTCATTCAGACAGTTGAACCAATTTTAGGATTCAGCTATGTTTGCTAAAACTTGAACCGACTCCAACGGTGGGTCATTTACTCTTCATGTCGCAAAAATTTGGTGACACCACTGACCAATCTGAGCTGAAGCTGCTTTCACGGGTTGATCCAGGAAAAGACTTTCAAAGCAACACCACAAGGGATGGTTATTGTTCTGACAATTATTTCAAAAGAAAGATATGTTTTCTAAAATTTATTACGAATGACTAACGTAAACGAAGCATTTTTAAGAGATTAACAATCTTACAGGGTTAAATTCATTCTGTTTTACCGTCTTTCGAAATCTCCAGTAATCTCTTGCTTTCCTGGCTACATGTTTAAATCTTAGATGAGGTGTCAGCGCTGATGCAACACCACTGAAATACAGAAAAACACAGGTGAGGTGGTGCAATGATGCTTTTTAGAGAAGCTGTCAGTGTTTACCCTAATGGTTTGATGCCTGGAATGTTTTATGATGCATATTTACATAAATCTGATGACTGTGGCATCTTAAAGTATCTGGAAATCGTGTAAGGATGAGCTTGACTTCCAGAGATTAGCATTCTGATGGTAGTTTTCAGTAGTTTCTTTTTCCCACTGTGCCACACAAGGAGGCAGTGTGAGGTGCTGCTTTAAGATACATCATAGGATGTGACTGTAGCTAAGAGACTAAGTTAAAATATAGAAGTTAAAGACGCAGCAATATTGTTATTTTCCCAAATTATTTAAAGGCATAGAAATCTTAGATTATGTTAACATCTGAAAGAATGAAAACATTCTCTAAATATATCATCTTTCTTGTTGTCTTGGCATTTAACAAATAAAATTGTGGCAATCCCAACTGACTTGAAACAAAGTTGTCATATTTTATTTCAGACAACATATAAAAATTGCTACAGTGAATGTCAGCATCTGGTTTTGATGTCAGCCGAAGCAAATGTGAAAACTCTAGTTTAACAACAAACAAAAACAATGTGTTGCTTTAAGCAAAAAAAAAAAAAAGAATCTGCAGTGTCCAAAATATCTCCATGAGTGAAAATTAGACGCAATCAATTCTAACATTGGGTACGCAATTTGTTGTATCACAGTGATTATTTTAAAGTACCATCAGATTGGGACTCGGATACTGGCTGAAGGCTTTTCTTAAATGACTCAAATCTTGTTATTGGAGACAAAAATGCTTATTGGTTCATCAGCAGTGAGACATTAGTCTGCAGGTACATAATTTACAGATTAAACAAGTTCAGAAATACACAGCTTTGGAAAAAAAAAAAAGAAAGATAAAAAAGCTAACAATCACTTTACACAGCAATTCTCCAATAGCAGACACACTTGTTTGGCACGCTGCTTGTACTTTTTACCTCATCTCACCTCGCTCTGAACTTGCTAATCACATCCCTTAAATCCTGAGCCCAGGAAGCCCAACGGACAGCCTCCGGGTCTTGCTCACAGTTGAGCAAAAGTGAAATAAATAAATAAAAACTGTACACACAGTGCTTTGTGCGTGTATGTTTTGAGCCGCTCTGAACATGATGCGCGGCCGCATGTCATATTTCATTTGCCTTAGCCAATGGATAACCTTGCACACTGCCACACACAACTTCGCACAAGTGTTTGCACACAGAGACAAATGCGTATTAATTCACGGCATCCCCTCGGCGATGTTTGGTGAATCAAACTCAAGGTCAGACAGAGTTTACTGTGTACACATTGGCTTGACAAAACCAGACAAATGCATTCATTTCTTGCTTATTATTTCCATATTTCTATGCGACATTGCAATCTCCGTGCAGCCACTGAAAAGCGAGCGTTCGCTTGTTTAAAAGAACTGCTTTCGAAAAAAGAAAAAAAAAATCATGGGGTGAGGATGACTTTTCTACTAATGCTTACAAGCACCATAAACAAAAAGGATATAAAATATTCATGCGGCTAAAACAAGGATGGGAAGTACAGTGTAAGCAAATCAAACTTTATTTGCTTTTAGGCTCGCCTCTGAAAAGGCTTAACTTGATTTGTTGCCTCCATATATGCTTAATTGTGCGGATTAAGTTGTGTTCAGTGTAAGCAAAGTTTCTGCTGTGTTGTAAAATGCAGCAGACTACAGAGGACATAATTTGTAACGCAGACCAAGGAAAATGCTAAGTTTGCAAAGTGTAAACAAAAGAAGACTTTTAAATGCTTGAAGAAATGTGAGAAAAGAGAAACTCCCCCCACCCCTCTCCCTCACAAGCAGCAAAAGAGTAGCACAGAAAGGAGGACATGGTAGCACGTTGATCAGAGTGGATTTGAGAACAAGCTGGCTTGCGATCCCAGTGTAATGCAAGCCTGTGCCAAAATCAGTCAGACAACACCTTTGAAATTCTCAATAGCTTCCTTGTGAATCAAGCCAGCCCCCCTTTCACGGCTGCCTGGAGCAGATAACAGGCTCAACCCTGTTAACAATCTCACCTAATAGACTTTTCCCCGTCAATCACTTTTTAAAATACCAATACAGGCCAGCAGCTCACTCAGTTATTCACACTCACATGTCCTCGCACACACAAGCTCACTTCTTCTCACATGTGGTTGGACTTTCTTTGGAGAAACAGCAATAATTTTGCGGACGAGAAGATTTTACAGAGCACAAATGGTTTTTAGCCACTTGAGCACACAGGAATAACATTTTAAACATAGGCTTGAATAATAAATATATGGCTAGCAAAGACGTATATTGTGGATGTCCAGATTGGGATTGTTTTGTCTTTGATACCAATCAAAGTAATTTAAGAACAGGCATTTGTCGATGTCTGCATCTATTACCTAATTATATTAAATTATGTTTGTGTGCCTGAAAACTCATTAGCATAGAGTGGAAAAGCACTACATTTCATGAGCTTTACATGGGTTATATTAATATTGGGTTTGAGTCCCACTTAACTCTATCCTGGCCATTTCCTTCTTATGCAACTTCGCTCATTCCTCCATTTAGCATTTGTCCCACTGTGCTTGATTTCTCAGGATGCATTTCACCCTGGTCAATCAGCGAACAGAGGGACGAGCTGTAATGGTGAAATGTTTTGCATTGGTTGTAGTTTGGAAATGGCAGGACAGGAGGTCAAAAAAACCAGTTAGTCCAAATATTCAGTAATTAAAGTCACAGCATTAAAGACATTTTCTTGTTAGCAAAAATACCACATCTTCATAGTGTTGAGATGGGGCATGACATATGTCACGGAGCTGCACAGCTTTCTGAAATAAAATGAAAGACCAAACAACAACAACAACAACATGTATTGGTAGCTGAAATAGGACAAAGAATCCAACACAGAAAATTTCAAAATGCTTTGACTGGGACCCTGACTGATACATTGGATAAGAAAGAACATTAAAACTCGAGAATACTTAAACCAAAGAGACATATTTATAACAGTGATTTGATACAAAAGGCAACTATACAATGTAATACAGTACAGCATCTGACGTGGTCTAATACAGTGAGATTACTGGTAAGAAGAGCCTGCAAACAGAAGCAATTAGGCCTGTCACGATAACAAATTTTGCTGAGCGATTAATTGTCTAAAAAATTATTGCGATAAACGATAATATTGACTAATAATGCATGCAATTTCCTGCCATAGATAGATACACTTTATTTTCAAATGAACACATAACACTGGAACTGATAAACTAAGTACGTTTTTTGTTAATGGAGACTGAGAATCCATTTTATTTTTGTTTTGGTTGTTTTGTTTAAAATGGATTCTCAGTCTCCATTAACAAAAAACGTACTTGAATAAAAACTAAACAACATAAAGCCAAAGTGGAAATAAATACTGCATTCAACCAAAAGAGTGAAGATTACGAAGTATGTATACTATATTGCCCTTCAGTAATCACTAGATTTAAATAGAGAAGATGGACACATCTGACTACCTGATGCAGTAGTTCATACTACACGATTTTTTGCCCCTATTTTCCCCTTACGACAATCTTGGATCGTTGGCCGATCTAAGATTGTTGCTGGTGATTTCGTAAACAATCATCCTGCAGTGTGTGGTGTGTTAGGGTAGATTGTCGGTCGTGGCCGCTCCGATCTAAATCGGGGGTTTTCTCGACTGGGAGCTTAACGCTGAATGTGACAGGTAGCCAATCAGAAAACGCTGATTCACCTCCATGTTTTCTGAGGGGAAATTACGGAGGGGAATCCCAAACAACTGACACAGCGCAACCCAACGTCCAGCAGACATCGGAGATATGTGGAAACAACATTAATATTTATTCAACATTTCGTGCAAAGAATATAGAAATGACAAGGAGAGGAGTTGGAGCCAAATTCCTACCGCAGATGATAAACTCAGTAACTTTTCAGCTGTTCTTCGTTAATGTGACATAAATAGGTTATAATGATTTTCATTCAGTCAGGACTTTACGCTGAATCTAGCCACATGCATCACAGGTAGATTCTAGTAAAGCATTAATTAATGCCTGCCATTATTTTGTGCCCATGTGGCTGGACACCACACGGAACAACGAACCCGATTGAACCGTTATACCTAGGACTTGTGTCGGCTAATGTGTGATCTCTCAGGTTTTGAAAATGGGCCGACAATCGGCCGACAACTCGTGTCGTGTGCGCTGGACATTACACTAAGGAAATGAGGAAGGGAGGGTCAGTGGAGAGCACCGGAGCTGAGCCTTTTTTCATTCAGTGTCATCAACAGAAAGAAAAAAGGCAGGATGATAAAGCCGATAATTAAAATGAGGTCGATAGGTGTAATTTATCGTGCGATTAATTGATTTATTGTTTATAGTGACAGGCCTAGGAGCAATGGCAATAATTACTTTTACTCCATTTGAGAAAGGTCTTGTTTGTGTCTATGTGCTGTGTCTGTACTTCTGCGATGCCAGATGGGTCCCTCAGTTGGAACTCTGACAGGTACACACAAGTCATGCCTCCTTCTGTGACCTGGTCGTCACAACTGCATGAAGTGGAACTTGCTAACAGCACCTATGCAGAAACAAGGAATTGTTGTGCAGATGGGCTGCTATGTGCTTGATTGTGCGTTGGACAAACAATGTCATACCTACTCTTAAAAAAGAAAACACAACTTAAATATCAACAACAGAATGCTCTTCATAAAAGATAATAAGGTTATTCTAACATTCACCCAAAGCTCATCAAAAGAATGATGAGTCTTGCAGTAAAATTTCATCTGATGTAATTCGAGGTTTGTTAAATGAGCCCTGCATAAAAAGTAAGACCTCTATCTCTCTCGGGATGTGAGTGCTAAGCTGCGTTTTTAAGCAAGAAATGAAAATGCATCCGTTTGTTTGTAAGGTTGTTCTATAAGGGCCAAAAAGTTGACATGACTTTAACCCCATGGAACAACTGTAAACTTTAGCCTTTTGCATGCTTAAAAGTTGATTGTCCAAAAAGAAGTCTATGAAAGGACCCTTTAAGACCAGCTTTAGATGCCATAGGAATGCCATTCATGAAGTTGTCCAACATTGGTTAACATCCACACATTCCCAATGAGCATCTTTACTGACAGCACAAAAAAAACAGCGCAATGCACCTGACAACGCATATGGCAAACAGAAAGAGTGACAACACCGAAGACCTCACGGTAAGTTCCTTACCCACACAAATATGCCACGCGAGCGTGATGCACAGCATGCACAATGCGCTGCACACACTCGCATATGTGTATGCCTATGTAGCCTATTTTGTCACAAATTGCTCTAAATAATAAAAAAGGAAAACAAAGCCTACCTATTAAAGTGAACTCTCCTCCTGCTGGTTCCCAGGCTCAGGTCCCATTTCTGTGACATCTAAAGGAGGAGCAAGTAAAATGACAACATTAGCTTCATTTCTGCTCTTTTTGCCAAACGTTTCGACAAGATTTAAATGTTTTAAAGTCTGTTTGCTCATTCTTAGTTAGATTCATTACACAGTCTTGTTTAGCTTATGGAAAAAGCGGCAGCTGGTTAACAAACAAAAGTAAACTAAATAGTTATAATTAATTTAGGATGAATATGCACCCATGCACACAGATGTGCCTACAGCACATTTTGACACAAAAGACTTTTTTTTTACAACCACAAGTCTGTTTAGAACAAAGGAGGGGCAAATAAAAAGTCAAATAACTATGATCAAACATTTTTTTAAAACTCAAAGGAAAAATTCATATTACACACAACGTGTACTCCTGCGGCTTACAGACGAGTGCAGCATATACATGTAATTTTTCTTTTTCTTTTCAAATTTAGTGGGTGTGGCTTATAAATTACAGCGTATTCTTGTTTCAACCAACCAATGGAGAATGGATGTGCATGCACATATTTAAGGAGTAAAGCTAAAAGTGTAGTGGGTCTTTAAAGAATGATGCTCTGTTGTCAAACAGAATTAGGTATTCATCCACACTGTGGCGTAAAGATAAATTAAGCCACGACTCTACATAAACAGAAATCTCCAGAGTGAGAAATTTTTTTAAACCTGCTAAAAACAACATAGAAAAACAATACTCGAGTCTTTGGGGACTCATAAACATCAATCTTTGTGTGGTTTAATCCCTGCACCAGTCACTGTGTCACATTCGGAAACAAGCAATTTCTAAATGGCATTGAGATTTTGACGACACAAAGCTGTCGTTATGGTTGTAATCCTCACAATGGCTGCGACATGTGCTGGTTTTTGTCTCGTATTTTCTTTGTGTCGTTCCTTTTGTGTGACACTTTCCTTCATATTATAAGGACCACTGGGTCCATAAGTTAACTAGCGGCACACCAATCGGGTAAAGAAATTATATTAAATAAATGCAACAGGTCACCTGCAAAAATGCCCCAGTTGTGAAACACTGTCGTCTGGGAGGATGTACTTTTTTTGCTTTAAGTTGGTTTCAGCAACAACTCCAATTCAACACCTTCCACCATCTTCCAATCCAAAATCCCATCAAGGGAGTTCTCAGCATGGCAGTGATCTCCGGCCAAATGTCCAGACGGCTCGTCCAATGGAGGATTCCTGTTACCAAATTGGTGTAACATCAACATAAGGATGGATTCATCACTTCAGAAGATTCTTCCCACTTCCTTCCTAATGATATCAGGTTGACGATGCCCTGTGGCCAGACCCAGCTAGGCGGAGAGAGCCACATCATGTTTAATGTGATCTCTCTTTTTTTTTGTTTTTTTTGTTTTGTTTTTACTTTATTGGATTTAGGCAATTACAAAAAGCGGTTGCATGAAGACAAGTACATTTTTCAATCGGTCTGCACAATCAATGTCATGTAGTGTTGGTGATTCTATTTTTACACTTTCTCTGTGCAAATGCTTCTACTGCTTTTGGACAAACACAGCAGTGTTCAAACCGCAATGAATACATCAGAATTAGCTGCTGTGCTAACTGTAAGAAATGTTATGAAAAACCGGGTGCTGTTTTGAAAATTGTGCGCAAGCACTTGAAAATGGTAATCAAGCTTGCTGTTATGTATTACAAGTTTCCCACTAGTTGTAATTCAGAAATGAGCTTGGACTTACTCTGCTTCGTCTGAGTCACTTCCGGAGAACTCTGGAAGCTACAATCGGAAGCTAACTTCAACGGCCGCTTCCTCCAAAATATATAAACATATTTTATATATAAAAAACAGACAGTCGACATTTATCCAGGTTTGCTTTTGACTGAAACAAATGTTTTGTCAGAGTGTCCAAGCGAAAAGTAATAGAGCCAAGAGCTACGTTGTTTTCAAATAAAGTTGCCAAGCTTCAGCTCACTGATAAACTCAGCGTAGGTCGCCATTTTTGTTGTGGTAGTGTGTGAACCAAAAGAAGTTGACGCATTTAGATTTGGCCCCTCCTCGTTTACATAATAAGGCAGAAATAATCAAGGCGAAGAAAAATAGTAGAAGTACAAAAAGATAAATAAATAAATAAATAAATAAATAAAAAATCCAAGCACAACGAAAAATGGCATAAAAATTAAAGATGAAACATTTGAGTAAAAGGAAAAACATTTTGTATGTTTCAATATATAATCTGTTGGAACTAAACTAAAAATAAATATGAATGTTAAATTATAAGATATGAGATTACGTTCTCCTTTTTAAAATTAATTGGTGCATTTTAAGTGTATTGATGTATTTATTGGGCCACTTATGTGTGCCGTTATTTTTTAAGTTTGTCAGCTTCAGACTGAGGATGTCAGTCCTTCATAGTAGACTGACATTAATAACTATGCCATTTTCTAAGTGACCCAAATCCTCATTCTTCCTGATTCTGATGCTCATTGGATCATGAATTCATCTTCACTATGTTTAAATGTGTAAATGCATTGAGTTGGAGTGATGCACCTAGCCAATTTGCTATTTGGCCAACTACATCACATAATTAAACAGTTGTAACTAATAAAGTGACAGATAGGTGCATTTCATTTTCACACCACCATCAGATGTTGGCTCAAACAGTCAGTCTTTAAAACCACTATTCAACTTTATTGCCATCCAGAGAAAATGATGAACTTTCTGTCAAATGACTTTATGTAATAATATCACCCAATAAAACAATAATAAAATACAATAAAATGTTCCGTACTCATATGCAACTTACATTCTTGATAGACCCAAATACTACACACAGGTACTCAGAACTATGCCTGGGAGATTAACAACACACAGACCTACAGAATCACTTGCACACACGCACGCACACGCACACACACACACACACACACACACACACACACTCTCTCTCCCTCTTCTTGCAGTTTTGCGTCAGTGCTAAGACCACAGGGACGGTTGACATTTCACTCTGGCTCCGTTTCCATTCCCTGTGATCACAGCCATGCTGCCTCGCCTCCCTTAAAGGTCACTGTTGTTGTTTGTCAAAATTCCAACAAAAACACACCATGCATTGCTCCCTGTGTGAGAGAATGTGTGTTTGTGTGCGTTTGTGTGTGAGAGAGACAGAAAGAGAGAGAGATACAGAAACAGAGTTGGAGTTTGTGTGTGTAACTAACATGGTTTCAGAACAAGAATTGTCAGTCAAATCAAATCAGATTTTTAGAAACCTGACCCAGATGCTGTGTGTGCGCAAGAAGAAGGTGTGCTTTGAATTCCTTTCCTGTTTGGGTGGTCACCGACTGATATCTTTTCTTGTTGTTTGCTTAAATTTTAATGAGCCTTTCTGAAATAGTGTCACCATAGCATAAAGTTTGTACAGAAATATCAGATTGATTGGAAATTGCAACAGTAATACATGCATAGAAATGTTTATATTATGATTTGGATTTACTTAAAATTCTTTTAAAGAAAGAGTCAAGCAATATTTTCTGAACTAAATTCTAGTTTAAAGTAACATTTCCAGCAACAGAAATGATGTCTAGTTTACATGGATTTTAATTTTTATCATTTTTATGTATCATTTGGAAACCAGATATATCCCTTTTTTTGTTTTCAGATAAAGGTGAACTAGTAAGCTATTATCATGGAAGCGGTATAGTCAAACGGTCAAAACAGGTGAACAAAGACCAAAAAAAGAAAAAAAAACAGTTTATTTAAATATATCTTGAAACAAAAGAAACATATCCATCCAATGGTCCAGAAGTGTTAGTTTTAACTAAAACATATACAAAGATGTAAGCTGCAACACAATGCTACCTCAAACCAACCCAGAACAGTGAGTAATATTTAAATTAAAGCATTATGACCAATTGTAGAAAGATTCAATGTATCAGAAATAATAATAAGGGACAAGCAGTGAACACAAACTAAACCACTTTGTCACAAGCAGTGGATGGCAGTACTTTGGAAATATCACAAGTAAGGCAGTACTTGCTGTACAGAGACAATTGTTGGTATGTTAACAGGTGATATAAAAGGCTAAAAAAACATTGAAATGGTAATTGTAAACACTGTGTGTTTAGTTTGATGCCATATTAAAAGAATGCCTCTGGAGCTGTGTATCACTTACACTCACAGTGTGATGTCGCCACTGGGCCTAATATACAGATAAACTCAAAATTATTCAAACTCCTGGCAAATTTAAACATCTGCTTTTTTCACGTAACCATGAAGTTTGTTTCTAATGGTCAAGGAAACAAAGGACAAACATAAAACAGTCTAAAAATATAATTTTGTTTGTTTTTCTTTACATTTGATTAAATAGCATGTCGAAGGTTATTTATTGGTGTGTCAGTAATCAATGAAAAAAGCTTTATTGGCCACAGCAATGTAATCATTTTTATAATCTCTGATGCATATCTCCACTGACTATTTTGGCAGTTTATGTTAAGTGATGAGCTCCAAATCTTTGAGGCTCAGACGCCTCCTTTCCGTCACCCTAATCTTTAGCCCCTTCAATACACTCTGTATCAAGCTAACGCCATAAGGTCACCCCAAAGCTTTATTATCACTTCCAGTCTAAAGAGAAACATTGGTAAAATGGAAAGATTACTTAAAACCTGCCATTGTTTGCAATGTTTAGAGTTATATTGGGATATATACATATATCAGTCATTGGTCAGGTCTTGACATTTTATTCTGTTTTAGATTTTGGAGCAATAAAAACCCGAAACACAACTCAAGAGTGAATTTTGATGGGGACTTTGTTGTTTAAAATGTTTTTTTGTTTATTTTTTGTTTATTAATAGTTGTGCTGCTGTCTTATTCTGTCTCAGGTTTCTTCACTCAGTCCGATCATCCAAATCTCTTACTGATTATAAGACGTGCATCTACAAATAGATGTAAGGTGATCCCATACTCAGAGCAACTACACCAAGACAGCTGTCTTTTTTTTTTTTTTTTTACATTAGTCTAAATATGTGAGGGTTTTATGTCATGAAGATCAGCATACTTACCCCGACTCTTCTGCCAGTTTGTAGTCTGCCTGTTTATCTGTGCTTAGCTTTGTTTTCTATATTGCCCGTCGAAAATGTGATCTATCTTTCAAGACACGCTACTAAATATACTTTTAATTACACTGAAAATGATGGAACCCATTGAACTACAAGCCTGGTGCTTGTTCACTTAGCACAACACTCGACTTCATTTACAGTCAGAGTCCTGCTGAACAAAAGCTGACCACAGCTACAAAGCCACTGCACAAAAAACACAAGAAAAACTAACACAATTTATCACGTTTTATGTGTTTAATCTACCACATGAAATGTATTTGCTTTACAGTTAAAGAACCACATTCATTGGCTTTCAATCTTAGAAAAACACCAACGTTTTACATAAAAATAATCAATTGGTTCTTTTTTTGTTTTGTTTTTAGAATATTTCAAATGCACAGACAATTAAGGAAAAGAAGCTTGTAGTTTGAAACGACAAATCAGCCCTTGTACCATAACTCCCATTCTGTTCTGGAAATTACAGCCAATTTCTTCAGCCTTAATAAGCGGCACACGACGACAAACAGGATATACAACAACGCACAGGCAAATTTTTTATCTGAAGGCAAATGGAACAGAGACTATATAAGCTAATGTTCGTAATTTTGTATTATGTGAGAAAGCCACAGTGACTCGGAGAGAACACACACCTGCATGGAGAGAACATGCAAACTTCATCGTCTCTCATACTGAGAGATGATTTAAACATGGATCCCAATCCCTGACCCACCCTGCAGTCTATAGCCCTTGTTTAGCTACACTAAACAAGCAAATCAGAGTTTTCCTTTTGCATTATTTAAGTTCTTCACTGCAAAAGTAAGTTTTATAAAATATGTATTTTTCTGGAGATTTTTGGTGTGACTGTGTTGGCTCATGCTACTCAGTAAGAAAAAAATAATAATTCCACAAACTTTTTAAGGACAACACCAAAGATTTTGTCAAACAAACAGGGACGCACATATCACTAGGTTTCTGCTGCTTAAGATGAACCTTTATCTTATTCAGTGTTATCACAACTCGCCTAAACAGAGCCCTGCTTTTGTACAAAAAGACCTGGAAGGGATTGTTGTGGACGTGAGGCTCCAAGTGTAAATTCTCAAAACTCCGCAGTTAATGTAAACCCATAAGCCTGCTGTTCATCTCTTCCTCCTCATCATCTTCAGTAGGAATCATGCCAGGGCTTTCATCTGACAGCTTGACAGATAGATTCCTACATGCATCCCACATTCGGGTCTGCAGCTGGAAGAACTAGCCATTTCCTTGATGTGTTTTTGGTCCCCAAGCTACTGGTGCCAAACTTGGATGTTTTGCGTGCCTGTGTGCCCGTCTCTCCTGCTCCGCTCTGTACCCCTGTGGCAACTGCACACTTCATCTGATGTTAAAGCAGCCTTATGATGATTTAGGTCGGGGGAGAAAACATGCCAACATAAAAACATACTATCAAGACTTTCTGCACTGCTGTAGGATTGAGTTTTATTTCAACAGAAGAAAAAGGGAGAGAGTATAGAAAGACCTTTAATTATATCTAAATGGAGTGGTTTGCACAATTTTCCAAAACACGTACAGATGATGAGTAAATTGGTGCATACAGTCGTCTTAAAGAAAATTCACATCGCTTTTAAATCTGAGGCTTTACAAAATTTATGTATTTTTACTTTTGGGGGTTTTAAATTTTGGCTTGATTCTCATTTCTTAACAAAACTAAAGCATTGAGTAGTTTGATAACGATGCAGTTTTGCATGAATCAGGTGTTTCAATGATTGCCAAAGGTTATACCTACTGTCATACACTGTAAGTTATTTTAATTGATTTTAAGAAAACTCTACCATGTGGCACAATGTTCATTATAGAACCCATTTCAAGCTCTGTGCCGTTTTCATTAAGAAAAGGAATCACGTCTATAATTTACCATTTATAACAAAGCAACAAAACTCCTATGATAAACTAATGGGAATGAGTTATTTAAATTTCCTTATAACAACATATATATATGTATATATATATGGTATGTTGACAAAATTATCTGCTAAAAATATTAACTTTTATTACCAATCAGTGGCAGTTCCTGCCCTGTCCATCCCAACACATAACCAAACACACACCAATTCCCCCGATGAACTTTTTCAACATGTATAGATTAACCTACACAAATGACAACTATAAGTTTTGGACTTTGCTAAAATAATTTCACCCAACTATATTTGTGCCTTTCATAGTTATCTCAGTCTAAGGTGGTCTTAATAAAAAAAATAAAAAAAGTATGTATATAAATTTTAAAAAATATTGGTGAAATGTATTTTTTTTCTGTGTTTTTAGACAGAGTACATGCTTCATGAATCCTAAATCCCATTTAGGTTTGACCAGTCCAAATATTTTGGAGTCAGGACTATTTCTGATTAAATGTGGTTTACATTATTCAAAATTATTCCAAAACAAGCTTGAAAGCTGCTAATCAGACCTGGGCTTCAGCATCTTTCGCCAGTTGTGGTGCACTGACATCATTTTTGAAGCGCTCAGCCTTTCAAATATATGCATGAAAACAAATAGTCTAAACTGACTGATGGCACTTGTTTCTTTTGAGTGCTGGTGGTACCACACGTATACCTTGTTTCCCTGGGTGGGGAGCCATCTTGTCCATATCCAAAACTGTCATAAAATATTCACCTACAGTACATAAAATGTTTCAGCCCTTAACTGCATCTATATTAATATCCAGGTGGCAGAGAGCAGAAATTACTTCACTCTTTAGTAAAGCTAACATACATTTGACGGTATATTCTGAACATCGCAGATGAGACTGAAGGCACTCCTTGTCCCTGTTAATATAGTTGGTTGTACTTGAGTGTGTATGCTGCGCAGTGGTTGTCCCTGATCTGTCTATTACAGACACTGTATTATAATATAAAAGTGCTTTGTGTTTTTGAACAAGTTCCTCCTATCTCATAATTGTAGCTGCCTTGGGCAAATATGGATAAGATTGGCAACTTTTTTTTATAATGATAATTTTTTTTTACCATATTTGTCCCCTGACCAGGACAGAAAAAGGATAAATCGGATCCCTTTAAATTACAGTGTAGTTCATCAATATTTAACGTTTGTAATGCAGGACATTTTTAATTGTCAAAGAGTAAATGTTGGAAGGTTTCAGATTCAAGACAAAGCCATTGAAGGCAGTGTATTTTTTTAAAAGCGCCATGAGGTGTTGCCTTCAAATACAATCATTTACAGCCCAGAATGACTGCTCATGGTTATTTTTCAGGGAGAATTTGTAAGAAAAATAACATAACTACTCGGGATTGCCTTGAAAAAACAAGGGGAAGAAAAAAAAGAAAAGAAGAGAAAAAACAATTCAGATAACTGATTGACACACCCCCCTATTCATCACAATGAGTGATGGTGGAAAGTATCTGTGACCAAAAAACACATTTGGAAGGTAAACATCCCCACGTTGTGCTCGCACGCAGACACTTTTATCAACACGCGCGCACACGCACAAACATGAAAGTAGTTCAATAGCTATTACAGTGTAGCTTTGAAGATATTTGGTATCAAATGATTGGTGGAATCTGCTTCAAGCAATGAACAGAAAAAGAAAAGTTGCATCTGTTTTGTGAGCGTGTGTGTGTGTGTGTGTGTGTGTGTGTAACAGTCTTCTGCCTCTCCCTCCCATCCTTCCTCCCCTCTCTGTCGCTCACGTCCACAGCCATTAGTGAGGCGGCCGCTGAGGCTGCCTTGTTTTGACAGATGCTCACTCTGTCCAAATGCATCTCTGAGGACGTTATGGCAGTTGTCACACTCTCCCTCTCTTTCTCTCTATTTTCTCCTTCGCGTTTCCTGCTCTTCTTTTGTCCTGTACTTTTGGCCGCTTCCGATTACTTTTTTTTTTACTGTCATTTCTATTAGAAACGCTACACTTACCTGAAAACATATTTTTCGCTATCCGTAGGAATTGAAGACCTACTGGTACTTGCTTTCAGATACATTATGACAATAAAACCATAAAGTCAAAGGTTACCAGTGTGGGTGAACTGAGCCTGCCTCGACTGCCTCCGGGCTTTGATATGGACGCACTAGTGTGAACTTTGTAGCAGGTCACCCTTTCTTTGTGTCATCCCTTTGGGCACCTCGGGGGAAGAGTTTTGAAGAAATGGGGGGAAGGGAGGGAGGACACAATGCCAAGCAGAGAAGGTCTTCGGGTCACTCAAGGAGCCCACAGCCATAGCAGTGGTATGACGCTAATCACCTGGACACAATGAGGCCAGCGTTGAAGGATGGCCTCAACGCTGGTCATCCTTCTAGATTCAGATGTAATAAGAAATACAAGCCTGCATGTGTTATCGCATGTCATGCCTAAATAATAAATTCAGTGCAATGATGGATGCGCTTGATGAAAAGATTCCCGTTTGAACCGGGCGAATTTGCCGTGGGAGATTGCAATCCCTTGTTATTCATCTTGATTCCTTCTGATGTTATTGATAAGCTTTAAAGATTTAATTTTCTTTTTGAGTCTTGTAGTTCAAATGTTAGAGTTTTTTTTTCATATTAAAAGTTTAAAAACATTTAAAGAAGATCACTTGAGAAACACGGTTTCGTGCCATACCCCTAGAATTACAGAGAGAATAATAATTACTGAACATTTCAATGTTTTTCTCGGTAGTAAATGTAGGGCTTATTGGGCTGTTGACATGAAATTCCCAGCATATGCCAGGATCAACCAAAGCAATCGATGAGTACCAGAAAATACACAATTTCATCATAAACCAAAGAAACTCTATTCCACTTTCGATAGGAGAATACTGATTCAGCTGATACTCCACTCCGGGTTTTCCTGGTTACCTACAACAACTGACTGACCGTAGGTTACAGGCATAAACAACAAAGTGAATCGCTAGTGCAGGTTGCTAAAACCTGAAAAAGGTAACGTCTAGCATGTGTCATGTCACTAGGTTAGCCACCTGTCGGTGTGCACAGAGTGGCAGTCACTCTGTGCACACCGACAGTCACAACCTGTGACTGGTTGTGTCGACTCTCAACCTTGTCAGCTCCATGTGAATACTGTTTCCCACCGAGCAGATTTCTGTGCAACACCTAGCATACAGTTGTAAAAAATGGACCTTTGCGCAGATGTGTTTGGCGGACGTCCGATCTGAGTCCATCTCGACTAAGAGTGGGTCTTTGTGGAATGAAATATGTCGGAGGCTTAAGAAACTCCCAAGATTTGAAGACAGTTTATGTGAAAAAATGGTTCAAATTGACACCTGAGCGATGCTGGCTTGTCCACACCAGAGATGTCTCAAAGCTGTCGTTGACGACAAAGCTTTTCAACTATGTGTTGAACACCATTTTCAATACTTATGACTTACATGTATATGGTTTAAATTGTGCACTAGTTTGTTTTTATTTCTTTGTGTAGATTACTTAAGTTGCTAACAACGTCTGGTTTGAATTTCATGTTGCCAAGCCCTTTAGAAATGTATTTACTAAGAAAATAACCCATTTCAGATGTTCAGTACTTTTTTCCCCACATATTGTTAGTGGCTCATGCAATATTACAAGCACACAAAAACCCAAGTCAAAGCCTCAGCGATTTATGGATTCCTGCTTATAACCCTGTCCATCACTCAATTCTCCCTCTCGCTAAATCATGCATGCGCGTCTAAAACATGCCAGCTGCCCCATACACGTACATCGGTTGATGTGTTTGCCCTGGAGGGAGTTGAATCTGTTTGCATGGAAGTTTGTAAGAAGCAAAACTTCACCTGCACATTTATTTTTTTTAGTCCCACTACCGCTTCTGCATGCTTATACCCAGGTGAAGGTGACCTTGCCCGGAGGATTCAGAAATACAGAGCTGCCCCTCTGTCCTTTTTTTTTTTTCTTTTTTCCTCTCGTAGCCTTACTTTGTTGACTTAAGATGAAGAAAGATGTCAGTGACTTTCTTTTTGAGTGTGTGTGTGTGTGTGTGTGTATGACACACACACACATGGCCAGGCTTCAGGAGGGGCTGAATCACACCGTCTGGGCTCTCCGTTGGATGGACAGGACTTGGCTTAGGGCTGAGAGGGTCCTTTATGCCTCAACACACTCTCTCCCAGGTCCATAAACCCTCCTCGATCCTTTTCGCAAATGTGGGTGGAATGAGAGGAGACATGCCAATACATCCAAAGATTTCAGCCACTGCTGGACAGGAGGTGAATGAGCGAAGGAAAAAGCCAAAGAGACGGAGTGGACAAAATGTTTAAAAAATGAGAGCGACTCCGTGTGTGGGTGTACGCGCAAGGACTTGCACGTGGACAAAGACGTATGAAGTGCGAGCACCGCTCTTCAGACAGTGAGTGCAAGGAAACAATGAATCAGACTGAATAGCAGTGGTTGAAAACAAAATGAGACAGAAGCTGAAGTGATTCAGTGTAACAGTACCTTTTCTGTAACCTTGCCAAGAAGGCGCCGGCGCTGAGTGGTGGAGTGGGGACAGGGAGAAAGAAAGTAGGGGTCAACTTCATCTCACTCCTCTTAGTTCTCCACTCTATCTCGCATCAATCTATCCTGAACAAGCTCAGCCCTGGCCTGAAAAGTTTTTCAATTCAGATTGAAAAAACACAATCTTGTGAACTTCATTTCCATGTGCCCCGGCTGACAGAAGTAAACAGCCCCTTTGAGCAGAAGCGTTCCCAAAAGTGTGGATGAGATGTACTTTCTTTTGCCAAGGTTGATTTTCTTTCATCGCTCTAAAGTTTTCATACCCATTTAATTACATTCTCCACCTAAAAGCCACACATTTTAATGCACATATTAAATATTTAAAAGAATATCCAAAGTGGGAAGCTGAAATACGTGGAGCAACGCTAGTTGACATGCTATTGGCAGCCATTTTCAAAGCATCCAGTCCAGGAAGTGCATTTATTTTTCTTGTCGCTGATTGGTTGTTCCCCCCAAAGAGCAGAATTAAGGAAAAGTGTAGATATTAGCTCCTGTGGACATGCTAACATGGTTTCCAAGGTTTCCACTATGGCTTAATATACATAGTTTGTTTCCTTTGGTTTTAACGTGTGACACATTCAATGCTCCAGTTCGAATGAAACTGTGCCGAGAAGTGAGATTAGAATCGAGCAGAATGGTGTAGGAAGGCAATGGCCAGGCTAGCTATTCACAGGTGACTGTGGTCCCTAACCCTCGAAACTACAGGGATCCACTGTATTCAATTACATCCTTTTGAGATAGACCAACACAAAGTTGTCCTTAATTGCATGCAGAAAATAGTACATGACTTACATAAAATCCGGAGCAACTAAATACATTAATATGCTAATTAGCTAATAGAATCCAATCACAGTATAAGTTGTTCTGTGAAAAAGTCAGAAGTTCTTTTTGTTTTTTTTTCTCCTGTGAACAAACGCCTAAATGTTGGACATTTCACTCAGTACTGTTCAGCGTATATGACAAATGTAAATAGTATGGGACAGCCATAAACCTGTTAAGACCTCAATCGGCAGGCTAATCAGTGATGGCAGCAATTTTAGAGAAGCAGTTTCAAGTACATCTGGAGAAAAACAGGCATATATATAAGAGTTGTAGGACAAAAGTCAAGAAAGAAAGAAAACCATTAGAGGTTCTGCTTAAAGTGTGTCAAACCCACAAAATGTGCTGGTCTGAGACAAAACTGAAACTGAAATGTAACGTGTAAAACTAATACTGCACATAACCCTGAAAGTACCATTCATGTGAAAACCTGGTGGTGGCAGCACCATCCTGGTCAGAGTTTACACCCAAAATGAGCCAAATTCAGGCCCATCCTGGAATCAAACCCATTAGTAACTCCAAAGGTCGTGAGACTGGGGTGGAGATTCACCTTCCAGCAGGTCAAATGTCAAATTTGTGAAAGCAGAGGTTACAACAAAATATTCACATCAAAACATATGGACTTGTTAGCGTGGCCTATTCGGAGTTTCGATCTAAATCCAACTGAAAACACTTGGCAACATTTGGAATATTTATTCTTACAAAGAAAACTTGGCAAACTAACTGAGGGGCGGTGATTACGACCGCTTGCCACACTTCTAAGATCGCTTTGTAAAAAGATTTTTAAAAAGCATGTCTCGTTTTCTTTCTGTTTCACTGTTATACATTAATTTATTCCAATAAAATACACTGAAGACAATGAGACAAAATGTGACAAAGTTCAAGGGGGATGAAAACTTTTGCAAGGCACTGTAAACGTCTTACGAGGTGCTTTGAGGCTAAGACAACACAGAGAGAGAAAAAAAAAAAAAAAAAAAAATATATATATATATATATATATATATCTATATATATATATATATATATATATATATGACAAAAAGCAAAAATGCAGCAGCACCAAACACAAACACCATCCCGAACAAAGAAAACCGTAAACAAAAGATAAAAGCAAGTCTACAGTCACATCCAGGCATACATGCTCAGGTTCTCTACGGCCTGGCCTTCTTTGCTGTGACAGGTGACTTGATCCTCGTTCCAATCCCAGCGCAAACCTCTCAGAGGAGCAGCGATGTCACCTGAACATAGAGGAATAGAAATCAAATCTGTTTCAACTGAGAAGCGAGCAAGGGAGAGCGCCAGAGGACAAAGCAGTGATAGCGGATAAAAGAGGAAAGGGGGGTGAGGGGGGGAGGAGAAGCAAAAGAGAATGATATTTGAATTATGTAACTAAGCTCAGGGATGATTTGGGCGATTCCACCGTTGACACCAACATCATTTCTCATTACCTGAGAGCCGCGTTGCGTCTGGTGCTTTGCTGTGTCCTTTGAATCGTCTCACGCACAGCTACCAGAGCGGGAGAGACCAAGGGAGTCGGGGGGAGGAGGAGGAGAAGAAGAAGAAAACTCGGGAGAGATATTTGGAAGATGAGAAACAAAAAGATTAAAAGTACATATCTGAACAAACTGGAAATGGAAAAAAAAAAACCCCCAGCAATTTCATACATTGAAATTGGTTGATGTGCTTGCTTTAAGGTCTTTAGTATGCCTTATACACGCTTGAACTTCAATAAGAAAGCCAAAATAAGAAAGCATGTGGAATTTTCTTTTGTCTTAAAAAAAACTGGTTGAAGCACTTTGAAAGCTGCATAGTTGTGTTAATGGCAAAAGGAGCAACACGAAGCTAAAACAAAGAACACACGTTGCATTTTCTACCTGTGTGTGGATCGGAAACGACACAAAAATGCAAATTTTAAGGTCAACCTGTAGCTGAATGTCACAACAAAGTACATAAATCTGGAAAATAAATAAATTGCCTACCTACACTTCATGTAGATTACAGAGAAAAGTTTTATCCATAAAGCTGAAACCAGTCTATTCTTCAGTAAAACACACACAACATGATGCTTCCGCCTGCTGCTTCACATTTGGGATGGCGTTCTTAGACCTGCGAGCTTCTCCTGTCTACATTCAAACAGAAAAGTGGTCATTACGGTCAAACGCTTCAATTACTGTTTAATCAGATCAAAGGAAGCACATAAAAATTAAAGTCTTTGTGCCTGTGTGTTTGTAGAATGCATTATTTTTTATGTTGCTTTCTTTATCCAGTGTTCTTGTTTTTCAGCCTATTTTGGTACAAGGCTTATTTCACACAGCGAACAGTAACGCTTCTTCCAGCTAATTAGGGCCTTTTGATTTAAGTCTGCCACTGAGTTCACACCAAATTTAAGTGCAAATGTTGCAAAACCTGTTATCCAGTGTCCTTCAGTTTAATCTGGTCGATCAACTGCAGTGAAAAGATTTACAGCAGTTGCAGCAGACTTCAGCTCCTCTTGAAAATTCATATGATCCCTTGAAACTTGAAGTCTGTTTTTTCTGTTTGGTTTCAAATGAGGGCATAAAGCGAGCTCAGGTCTAGATGTGTTCTCCTCTGCTGAGGGCTGGTCTCACCACCGGGGGTTGGTGCGGGGCCTCGGGCCATCACGGCAAATGGGTGGGAAGATGGCGGTGTGGCCGTCTCCCGCCCGGCGCCCCTGTGGTCTGTTTTACTGATGGCCTACATCTACGTGGTAGGGCACACACTCACACCGACCTCACACCCGAAGGCAACTGGCTTGTGATTCCTGATTACATGTGAACTTTCACTGCATGACCTGAGAAAACATTCTTTAAGGCGGCGACTTCCACCAAACCCCGCTCAGCGAATGGCTTCTTTCAAGCTTGATGTTCTGAAAGTTATGGATAAAAGAGGACGCTCTTCCCGGCACCACCGCGCTGGCACGCACAGATATTTACACCCAGTGTGCCTGAGATGTGCCAGTCTTTTCCGTTTCCTTCAGTCTGCAGTGTGGGGGTGGTTGGCGCATGACACGTTGCTTAAAATAGACGTTCACCCTCTTTGCAAGATGAGGTTGACAAAGGAGTGAGAGGGAATGAAAGCTCATAAGGGAGCAAGAGAATGTGACAGTGACAGAGAAAAACAACAACAAAAAAAAAACAAAACAAAGAGAGGAGAAAGGAAGACAAGCAGAAAAAAACAAAATCCTCCCCATGCACCAAACTAGTCCTCAAAGGAAACAAACATATACAACCATGGAAGTTTGAAATGGAGGAGAAATTAATATTTCAGGTGAGGGGAATGAGTCAGTTTTTTTTTTTTTATTCAGGAAAGTAAATGAGGTCGTGCTCAAAGCGGTGATGTAGCACACAGAATAATGAAAGAGACATTTAGAGATGGAAAGCATAGAATTTCGGCTCAGTATTTCTCAAGTCTATATATGGAAAAAAAAAAGAAAGAAAACGGAGTACTTACTCATTGAGTATGACAATGATTATGTATCAACTGTGTGTAAATGTTGTGTCCTATCTTCTGTCATTTCTTCCAACTTCCCATGCCCTTCTTTTCTCTGTCGTTTCCTTCAATTCTTTTTTTCTTCCCTTCTTCCACTATATCTGCCAATGACTTCGTAGTGAGGATTCATATTTTCTATCACAAAATGGGCATGAATAACTAGGAACTTTGAGAACTTGCACTTGAAAGTATGTGAAAAATCTGTAGGAACCCCGAAGGTAGCATCATTTGTTCAACATCTATGCTCAAGAGTTTAGCCACTGTTGACCATCAAAAGTATTTTGACACCATCTGGATTCATTACAAGAAACCTTTTCAAGCTTTACGTCAAACTTTTGAAGCTACAAGTCAAAAAAGTTTCAGGTGAAATAAAAATACATTTATTATTTCCACTCTGATCCTTCTTGGCACCCGGCTGCCTCACGCTGACTTTTTGAAAGTCTTCTTGTAAGAAACACATCAGCGAAGGCCAGCGCGAGATTTGATTAATCATATATCGACATCAAAGGTCTGATGGCTTTCTGTCAGATGAGACTCGAGATGACTTTGAATCTTCTGGCGAAAAAAGCGAAAATGAATCACCGCTTGCCTCGGATAGATGTTAGTACCTTCCGTCATTGTTAATCTGCGCTCGCCAACGCCTAAAGTTGAGCTGTCAGCAGAATGAAGCCTCTGTGTCATCTCTCCCTCCGCGCTCTCCCCCTGCAGTGCACGTCTTCCAAGTGCTTAAGATAAGTGACAAGACATCAGAGCCAAAGAAGTGCTATAATACCAGGAGAAAACTCTGCTCCCGTACGTGAGAAGATTCCTGGGCGTGCTGTGAGGAATGTGGGCCCACGTTGGTTATTACTCATGCTGAAACATAAAAGACACAATAAAAGTTGCACGCACATTCTCATCGCGAGCAAAGATTAACCCCTTCACGAAGCGTTTCTTCGGAAAGTAGGTTTGTGTGGCTGATTCAAGTCACTGTAATCTCTGTAAGAGTCCATCACTCTAAGCATCGACCCCCGTTCTGCAACTTTTATCCTTCTGCCCACCCTGCAGTCTCCTCTCTGACGGGCTGGCGGCCTGCCACTATTAACTTTCCTTCTCCTCCTCCCCTTCTCTTCCTTTCCTTCTTTCTTGTCATGTGTTTAACTCCACTCTGCTGCAGGAAAAGCGCTGAATCATCAGCTCTGGGCCCAACGTATAAAAGGCTAACGCGGGTCAGGTGTAGGGCGTGCGCATATCTGTAAGAGTATATATACACGGTGGCAGGTTTGTAATCAATACGGTGCCACCATAGTCCCTCTGTGGATTTGTAGGCTGCTGCATTAATGACCTGTGATCCACAGGGGCTACATTATGACAGCTGCTAAGTTTATTTTAAAGCCCCACGCCACAACCGTTAGCAGGAATAATGACCTCAAGTTCATTTTATGGATGTGTATTCATGGAGGTTTTTTTTTTTTTCTTGCAGACTTCAAGACAGAATATTTTAATTGACAATCAATAGCCATCAGACGTGTGGAGTCGTGTTTCAAGCTCCAGAGTATGAGAGCATGCAGGTTCTGGAAGGTATTCTAGTTGTACCTAAGGCTGCATTCTTCTTGGTAAAGATATTTTGTATTGTTTGTAAAGTCTCCTTTGAGGATTGCAGCATGACTTTAAGTAGCCAAATTAATTTCGGATACATCTTAAACCTCTTTACGTCGGCTTTAGATTGGACTTCAGCATTAACAATTAGCCATAAACTGTAGTATCTTTGTAGCATCTTAGAAAGGTCTTCTTCTAGGACAGGGCATTATTTTGATGAAGTAATGTCTTTTAACACATAAATGTTTGACTGAATTAGTAATTAACAACTTTTTAGATAATTTAATCTCACCATTGATAAATAATGCAATAATTTGGAATAACAAAAATGCAGACCAAAAGTGTGGTGTCACTCTAAAACCAGACTGAAAAGATCTGATATTTTTCTGTTTAAACAATTTCTCTGTAAATAACGAAAATTATTGTTTTGAGCGGCAACGGTTCACTATGACTGACAACACAAGCGGGAAAAAGCTGTGTTTTAAATACTCTGGCCTCTACCTATTTTATCTTAGCTGCTGTTAGTTTAATAGTTTTTAAGCCTGTTTCATGTAACTGGGAGGCAGCAAAGAAAAGAACAATGCCCATAAAAGAGGCAAGCTCACCTTACTGCACTATCGTGAGTAAAACACACACTGGAATGAAGTTTGAACTCTTATCTTTAGCTGGAACATGCTCCCAGGCCTGTTTTACTGGGAACAGTTCTAAGATTTTAGTGGAAAAAAGTCAATGAAAATACACAACAAAAACACCTTGGTTGATCATCTTTATCTCTGCCCAGGACACAACCTACTGTGATGGAGCTGCCAGCATCGATTAGCTTCTCCCTTGAAGGCCCAGCAATCAACGTTGGTTACTGACTGCAATCTTGGGGAAACCTGTAGCTACAAGGTTCTTTCTGCAGAATTCTGAATAAAACCAGGATCTAGGTTTATTCCTTTGCCTGAGAAGTATAGGTATTGGATGCATAAAACTGCAATCTACTTACTGTTTTGGATCCAAAGCTCCTGGACAAGGAGTGGCCGTCCTCTGCCAGCGAAAGAAGGATTCATGTTTGGCATGCTTTGTCCTCTCCAATGTGACATCAGCTCAGAAAGAGGGTGGGTGTCGTCCCAGTCCTGTGTTTTAAAGGTCCCAATGGCAACACAGAGTTTCGTTCCTGAGACTCCTCCTCTTCCTGTTGAAGCTGGAAGAGGGTAGATGCAGTGCTTTGTCGAATCATATAGTTACACCACCTTCTGGTAGTCAGTCCTTCACGGCTGGAGGTCTAACATTGTCATTTGAATTACCAACTATTTTCATGATTTTCATGTACCTTATATTATTATGCATACTAAAGGCCGAAGTCGCACTCTCCTCTTAAATACGCAATCATATAAATTGACGAATTTATCAAAGCAGCAAGACCTGCCCTTTAAGCTGCTGCTTGAAATTACGATGTTAAATAGTAGATGGTACACTCCGGGTTATCACATATTCATTTACATTCAACATTATGAACTGAAATTCTTACCGCCTCAAAAAATATCACAAATGTTTTTGAGGGGATAAACATTTCTGATTACTAGCAATCATAAATGTTGGCAAATCTTTCAAAAAAAAAAAAAAAGCTTTAAGGCTTCATGGAACTTATTCTAATTCAGTGCATATTCGTCTTTTCCCCTCCAGCTAATCTGGAATTCATTGGTTTTGGATGTTGTTCAGTGTTTAATTAGATAAGTGGTGCTAACACCCTGCTGCAGTGGACTGGAGGTTTAAATACCAAACTACATACATGATTGCTGAACTGATTCTCAAATGACCCTGGTCATAATGGGGGGCTTTGCATTCGGTATTATGTTGATAATTATGATGGTCACAGCTCATTAACTTAGTCATGGCTGATAAAATTAATATTGTTGTCAATGTGGCCAGTTGGATGCTATGCAGCAGGCTTTGCGTTTGACTTAATGTACAGCATGTGTTTGAATTTGCGACATTAGAGGTGAGAGGAGATGGCGACTTTCGGCCGAGGCTACATTTGTCATCAGTTATTCTGCAATACTCACTTTTGTGTAAATGCAATGAAAAACAAAACAAAATAATAATTAAAAAAAAACCCGCAATGTCTTTCAAGGTATAAAACTAATCAGTTGGCCTCTTACAGATTCTCACCAGCTATACATTTCCAGATACCAGCATAAGAGTTTGATGCTGACTTTACTGACAGAGATGTTTGTCTTTCAAACCCTTTACACAACAACCTGTTTGGCGAAATCTACTAAAAGCAAAAACAATTTGTGAAGAACCTCATTTCATAACTTAATGGGCCATATCATTACATTGATTCTTGATTTGCTCACACACTGAACTGTTTCCTCAAGGTTCAGCTGACACGACTGCACACCAGCAACAGAAAAATAGGGAACGTGTAAATGGTCTCCATTGTTGTGTTTGTAGAAATGGTCAACTGTATAATCTCTAGACAGCTTTTATATCCACCTGTTATGCTCTACTCATTTGCTCGTTTATGCATGAATGGGATAGTGAATTAGTGAAAAGGGCACTCGTAATACTCTGAGCAAGAGTCAGGTCCAAGGATTCCTCTTAGCGTATATACATGCGAGTCTTTGCTGATCCTACATGTCTGGATATAGGTCTGTACAGGACGGCACGTCGATACGGAGCGAGTCCACAGCCTATTTCAAGGACACGTTCAATGGAGCGTCAACCCAGTGCCACGTGGGAAAGACTTGAGCACAACTGCTGTGACATCATTCGTTAAAAATGACAAGCTTCAAAGCAAAGCGTCTTATGAAATGTATCAACAACACGAGGCGGTTCTGAGGCAAGTTTATCAATGAGTCCTATCAAAACAGAGAGGAAGCAAACTAACAGTCTACTCTGGCACCGTAGCAACGCTTTCCTTGTGCAAAGATGCTCAGCAGAGTGAGATGCATTTCGGCTCTGGTTTTACTGTGGTAAAAATGGAGATTTAGATGGACCGTTAGGTGGCTTTCACACGGTTCTCTATCTTGTCACATCTGCTGGCTTGTAGGAAATAAAAGGGATTTTGTGGAATATCAAACTCTGTGATGTCTTTGAATACTTTGTGATGACATTCAGGTTAACGTATGGAGAATGAGAACAGTGGGGTGAGATTTACAGCTCGGATCTATTCTACTTCTAGGATTGAAAATTATCAATCATAATCAGCCGAGCGTGTCGGAAAGATTTTCAGTTTCCTTTCGAAATTCAAGTTGAGTTCATTCACTTTGTTTAATCTCGTGTGTATGTGAAGGAAGTGATTGGGTTAATCAAGTTTGATTAAGCATTTCCAAGTCGTAAGCAAATTCAAGAAAACAAATTTCCTCGTTATTAGCTGTTCCAGACCTTTCACCTTTTCTGGGTCTTTGGACAGGAGTTTGAGAACCCCTTGCTCTATGGTATATGTAACATGTTCCTAGTCTGTGTTATTCATCTTCCCCTGCAGCATGTAGGATGATTTGTGGGTGGCGTTCATCTGGTCAGGAGGGCAGCAGCTGTTTGGCGATCTGGACTTCGGAGGAGGAAGGGGAGGAATGCATATGTGTGTCAGACCGATCAAGCTGTTCAAGGGTCACACCAGAGCAAACTCTTGATAAGGTCAGACACAAACAGGAGTTAGTCACCAAGGTGTAAGATCTGTACCATGTTTCAGGGTAATTAGAAATATTTCAGAAACGTGTTGTTGCTATAACATACACTGGTAGAGTAAATGAGCTTTTATTCACTCGGCTTTGTTGTAGCTTGCTCATTATTTTTTGTTTAAGTTGACATTGCAGTGCAATGTGACGCACAAACATCTCAAAGGTCATGGAAATTACTTGTGAAAGGATATATAGTCCATATAATCCTTAAATCCTTCATTAAAAGATGAATGGATGCAAATTTATTTTTACATAGTCCAAAGCCTAAACAAAAGGAAAATAAATTAAGCTACCAAAATAAGTCAATTAACCTCAAAGCTCAGAGGGATGAAAATGGCAAACAAAACAAAATCAAAGGAAAAAAAAAAGTACAGAGACAGGCAGTGATAAAGGTTGTCACCGTATTTTTTTTTCTCCTTACTCTATTTCATGACAGTCTTAAGTTAATATACATCCATAAAAAAATCACACTTTATTATAAAGATGCAAACTACGGGATGCTGTCTCTAAGTTGAATTAAAACTTAGTGATGCCTTAAAAATTAAGACCCTATAAAATCATAACGTCCACCATGTCAAACTTTATTAATTAAAAGCTGACATGGAGGCATCCAGGTCTGTTATTTTTCACTCATAGTGACCAGAATTTGATAGTAATGTCCGAGTTGCACATTAGTACGTGGCCAGTGGGATGCTAAAAATATCCAAGCCTAGACGAGAATCCAGCTTTATTGTGCTACCACTTACAGTGAGAAGGATAGAGAAGAGGTAATAACACCTCCTGCATTACTGTTAGACAACTGCAGCTGAGTGTGGCGTCTCGGGTTCACCTGATTACCATAACAACCATTAATTTTAAGGCTTCTGCACGTCTTAGTCACTGTGTGCATGTGTGCGATTCTGCTTTAAGACTACTTTCATCTAAGCTCCATCAGTGTCTACAGTAAGTAAAGTCATACGATGGCTAATTGACCACGTAGGATATAAGCTAAATAAATAGAAAAATATTTAATCCTTGTGTACAGAGTGGGCAATACTGTAGCTGCAGCTGAGACATTTTGATGTATTTCTCCAACATACTGCAGAAAGAGAAACAAGTGAGTGATTTATTAGGAGAAGACTGTATGACAGCTTTCCTTTTCTCAAAAAAAAAAAAAAAAAAAACTCAGTCCCTCTCCTGAGGTGCAGCATTAAAATGCACTTCATAAAAGCTGCTACCTTAGAGGACTCTGAGAAAGAAGCCGAAAGCTCTGGACTCTCCACTTTCCAGCAATAAAATCATCTTCTGCCTCAAGTCATTTCATAAAATGGCAGCGATAAAGAGATAGACTGCTCTTTATTGTTTTTAGATTGCGGGCACTTTGCGAACTCTCCTCGCCTGTGTCTAGAATAATGTAAATATTTCACAGCTATGTGCCTGCTAATACATAAAACAGATATATAAGTCCAATAAAGCTCCATAACTGTTTGTGCCTGGCTTAGCCGGAGGGGCCAAACACTTTAACAGGAGGGAATTTTCCCCACTCGGCTGACAAAGAGGACACTGAGGCTTCCTTGATTAATGGCACAACCCTGCTGGGCAAAGAGAGCTGGCGGCGCCACAGCCATCTTCTTTAAGATAGCACCAAATATTTCACATATTCAAAGTTTGAACTTGGAGAATTACTTTCGCAACGATGATTACTTTCTGTCGAATTGCACCGAGCAACTACTTTACAGCTTTAAAATAGAAATGTACAATGACTTTGCTCCTTATTTCAGACAAGTGTGCATTGGCAACAGTTAGGACATATGCAAGTCAAGGCTTAAAGAAATATTAAATACTTCAATAAACAGTAAGTAATGAATTAGAATATTACTAAGCATTTATTTATTTTAGTTATTTCACTAAAGAAGTTTAAAAAATACATCTTTTATGAAACCATTACTCACAAAATGATGCTTCGTTTGCTCATTTTTGATAATGGTTTACATCTTGATACAGAAATGTTTTTGCTATGATCATTTGCAGATCTACAAAATTATAGGAGGAGACGGCATATTTGGGATTACTTGGAGGTATAAAAAATATATATATATATTTTTTCTTTACAACATAAAGTTAAGGAATTCTGAAACTGCAGTTAAAAACAGATTTTTAAAAAAATGGTTATTTTGTTTGTTCAAGGATGTGTTTTAAACATCCTTTTTTATTGTTTCTATAATATTATAGTTCTGGGTTTTTTTTTAAAACTTGTGAGCCATATTCATCAAAACTAATGCGAATATGTGTTTGAATAAAATAAAAAAACCCTCTATGTGTAATAAAGCTTTATAATTGACTTTCACTTTTTGTAATGAATTACTTGGGGGGGGGGGAAATGTAATTGTAGATTACATTTTAACTTGCTGAGATGAACTTGCATGTTGACCCCGAAAACAGACACAAAGAGACAAAAACACACAGAAAATGAGAAATTGTTTCATTCCACACAGGCAACTCTGCTGTAGTCAATCCCAAGGACGAAGCAAAAAATGAGTCACTAAACGAATTACATTTATCAAAATTGATGGCATGTCTTGCTATTACTTAAAATGCCAGCAGCAGACAACATACTCATTATAAAGATGATTACAGGGGGTGGAGGCGGGGGTGGGGAGTTCAGATGGGCCTGAAAACACAACAGCAGACAAAACAATGGCCGTAAATTGAGAGAGACGATTAGCATCATTATCAATGTCATTCACTTTGTTTTGCAAACATGACAAGGACGACGATTTTCAAGAACTCAAAGACGTCTTAAAGGAGCAAGAAGTGACAATAGGCAATATTTGAATTGTTGACGCATATTGCTACACTAATTGTCTCTGGGATACATTATTCTAATGATTACGTCTAAATATGACCAATTGTCTTAACTTTTTGGAGTAAATCTGCCAAACGCATTTGCGACTTAGTTTAATAAATTTGGCTTAATAACGCCAAATAACACAAGATTCTTCTCTTCCCATTTTATCGTGCAATGCCTCTCTAAACTATCCCTGGAACATTTTCACATTTAGCCATGTCACAACCTAAAACCGTAAGGATATTAACTGCAATTTAAAGCAATAGGCCAATAGAGAGTACATTGTAGATTGTGGCATTGAATGAGGTTTACATATTTCCGTTAAATAAAATAAAATAAGGACTTGTAGTTAACAGAGATGATCCCTCTGATGAACTTGACATTTTTCAGTTGAATCCTAGTTTTAAAAAAAAAATACATTCAGATTATATTTATGTCTTAGATATTTTCTAAAGGAATTAGCCTACTCGATTAGAAAATGTCAAATTTCATTTGAAAGCAGCCAGTTTCCTCCTGTCTGAATTCATTACACTCTGTTGCTGGCCAGAACAGACCCTCTGTCAGCCCTGTGATGGATTTGCCCTCCTGAAGATTATGAGAGGATGTTGAAATAATAACTCTGCAGGATAACTGATATGAACGACAATCAAACCAACCAATCATATTATATTAAAGCTGCAGTAGGTAACCTTTTAAAAAATGTTTGGCTTTTTATTTATTTATTTATTTTACATATTTGTTAAAAGTGTTACTAAATCGTAATTCAGTCAGAAACAACCATTCAGAGCCAGGAGGAGGGTCTTAATACTGTCAATCATGCTTGTGTACACGCAGCTTTCAGTATTCAACAGGATTTTTTTGTAAATTGATTTGTGATGTTGATCTTGAACCATAATCGTTTGAAGTTGGAGATCTTTATTGTAGTTGATTTGGACTTTATTTATTACCTTTTTTTAGCCGTTGCTCATCTTCTCCTCAGTGTCAGACTGCTGGTTGGGTTGGGATCTCTCCATGGAGTTTACTTCGTGATAGAGCACATGTTGCATGGTATTTTGCATAAGGGATAGTAATTTAAAAAAAAAAAAAGAAAAAAAAGAAAAGATGAATATGAATTTCTAAGTAGACAGCCTAACCATGGATCCATTTTACCACTGGAAACTATAACCTTAAAATCTCAAAAGATGAAGCTCGGTGGGACCGGTGAGAGTGGAGGAAGTTGTTCTAAACAACACAGCCACAGCTGTTCACTTCTCTTGCCTGTACGAGACAGAAAAAAAAAGGGGGGGGAGAAAAATCATAATCTCACGCTGTCTGATGTTGGCTTAAATGCTCTATTGCTTTGCCGATCACGTTGCGCTCCCATCATCTTTCCCTGGCGTCTCCAAGACAAATCTGGGCTGATGCCACGAACACACACGTAAACCACTATGCACAGCAACAACAGCAGCAGCTGAGCCGTGATGAATGACGCTCTCGTCCCGACGGGTCCCTGTCGATGCATGTTCAAGTGGATGGGATTGAATTTAACCATAGAAATGACAGGCCATTCTTTTTTAGGGCACAGGGCAAGCAACATGAATGGTTTGTGGCAATGAGGGGGCTCAATGATTGATGCCCCTTGAGGAAGAGCCAGCAAAACTGTGGAGAGAGACAAAGGAAAACCGTCCCTGTCATAAATGTAAGCGTCTGGAGAATCCACTAGTTCTGGTGTGTTTCCTGAACCTAGCCACTCCTTATCCTCTTTACCACCTGATCCCTGTTTGAAGGAGCTTATACTTCTCCCCACCCAGCTAAAATGGCCCTATTTATCACACCCTTATGTTTCTGTCATCGGCAGCCTACAATGTTGTTGGATGAAACATTTGAAGTAAGCCCCAGAGAGCCTCTGGAGGAGATGTGGCCTCTTTTGCGAGGCTACTGAAGAGAAATGTTGAATGTATTCTAAACTACATTTCAGCTCATAGTTTCATTTGTTTGCTGTCAAAGCTCTCTCCCTGTGGTGAATATTGAAATTACTGCCGGGACGTAGCAGCAACTTCACAGCTAAACTTTCTTGCTGTTTTTCAAACCTGGATGCTGGAAAACACGCAGCGCCGTTATAAATTGCATTGACTAGATGCGTTTAGTACTTCATTGGTTATGCTTACCAATTACTTTTGCAGCAGTTTGGAAGTGGATAAACAAACAGAATTGAGCTGGATAAATTAGTTTCCATAATCATACCTGTAAATGTATCTGAAACTTAGAAATCAACCATTTAGACTCTTTTCTTGGTTCTTTTTTCATGTGTAACGATTGGCTTAATATCTTGCTTTCGGTGCGTTTCTTTTAGCTGGAAAGGTAGTTCCTCCACTAGAGGGCAGTTTTGAGTTAACTTCTGAATTCAGAGTCTGAATTGTGAATAAAGTTTCAGAGAAAGCCAAACATGGTGGAGGAAACTGTTAACATGAACTTTCTCAGAAAGAAACACAGACCGTCATGTACACAAAAGCAGTGTGTGCCGTCATTAAATGCACTATGGCACATGGATGGAGAATTTCTGCCATTGTTATGATTTCCTTCGTTTGCTGATCACAAGCTAAACTGTGCCACACTGCCCCCCGTGATTACCAGCGGTATTGCAGTTTGTTGCATTTGGATATGCATTTACTCGCTCGCTGATGTCAAGACTGACATGACATAAACGAAATGATAGAAAATTAACAGAAGTCTATGTCTTGTTTTTAACGTTGAGCCTTTTATCTAAGTTTGTTTCTGACTTCAGACGCAGCAAGAAATTAGCTTGTGATTAAAAGTGGCCTGATTTTTATAGTGTGACCAACCCAGTGTTGTGCAGCCACTGTTTGTGAACATGCACTTTTAGTTTTTAAACACATAAAATGTGGAGAGATCTAATTTTATCAGGTTGTATTGTCGTTAGTGATCACCATGACAGATTGCAAACCCCATTGATTTTAAGACTTACAACTACAATGCACTCAGTGTGACAGAATTACCAGATCTGAGCGTTGAATTATCTGTAGGCAACTCAAACGTTAAACATTATTTAAAAAAATAAATAAAATGCAGGTAAAAATGAGGTTTAAAAAGAGACATTAAGGAGGTGCGGGGGTACACGTTTGAAGATAATGTAACCCATGAATTTACTTACAATATTCTTCCAATTACTCTGAAGTTTATCTGAAATGACCTTTTCCTGAACTATTCTCACAAACTCAAGAATCTATCAAGCTCCCAGTCGTGCAGTGGGAGTTGACAGAAATAGGTTTCAGTGCCTTTATAAATGGGAGGAAGATAATCAGTCTTGTGAATTGCGACCACATTGTGTCAATGCCGGGACATTCCTATAAGACCTGAGCGGCGGCAAACAGAGCAGAACAGAGAGGAGAACGAATGACAGTGGGGGCCAAGGAGCAGGAGTGGGAGGGTGAAGGAGGCGGAGAAAACCTTTCATGATAAAAACTGCCCGCTCAAAGTGCGATAAATTGGGAGATGACACAAGTCGCGGCACAACAAAAGGGAAGAACATTGGACGGGGACCCTTTCCCGAGAAGTTGATGGAATCAAGCTTGAAAGAATTGTCTCTGTGAGGCAACGGTAGTTCTTATCCTCCCAAAACACTCAAGGATTAGGACATCGTTTCACTGGAGGAGGAGCTGGCACCAGCCCATTAGACCCTCTTGAGTTTGCTCAAACTTTTTGAAGTGACTAATACCTTGGCTCATCCTTGACATACTTCCTATTGTAAAGACGAGACGGAGGAGCAGCTGCAGTCGCTCTCTGAAGTAGTTTGGCAATTCATTTGTGTTGGATGCATTATTTGTGATGATTGTTTAATTAGATTTTGATTTGAAATCTGGTTGTTTGAACAGCAACCCCCCTCTGGTGAAATGTCTCCTTTCTCACAGCACAGTTTGCATGGTGGCGTCTCCCTCACTGTTTTCATCAGAAAGGATTAAAAGGACCACAAATCTTGACATTAGTTCGTAACAGTTCACTACAAGTCTTTTATTATTCTTATTATTTATTTATTTTTTGCTTAAGAAAATCATCCAGATTGAACACCAGGATTTTGTAATAAAAAGTATTTCAAAGATATTTTCTGTTAAGTGAAATAATGATACCAATGTTTGTGGGTATCTCTGACATATTTGGATTTGTGGATATGAAGTGTCAATTTAGCAGTACTGAAAAAACAAACAAGCAATTAAAACAACAAAAACCTAAGAAAAGAGGAATTACCGCTACATATCTCTTAACTGTATTCCTTCTTAAATAAGCAAACATTATGCACATCTGTACTGCATTAATACCAGATTATGTTCACATTTTTACTCAGTATTTTTGAAAATTTAGCCTGTTTTTATTTGAGGTGAGTGAAGAGAAAAACTTTGCTCTCTAAAAAAAAAAAACAACAACATAGATGCCGAATTAAAGTTTGTCAAAGAGACCTCAGACTTACTCCAATGTTTGTGAATTGAATTAATAACATGTTGGCTTCTTAATCTGTTACCACTTGTGACTTTAATTGATCTGCTAAGAGGCAATTGTCTTTTATTTAAATTAACTTAAACTAGCACCAGAAACCAGTCCCAATGTTTATGTTGACATAATCACCACATAGTGATCACTGTGATCCTAAAAGGTAATTGTTTAAAAAAAAAAACCTGCCATTTCGTTCAACCTTTATTTAACCAGGTAAGCTATTAAGAACTGATTTTTATTTAAAATAATGACCTGAAAAGTGGGGGTAATGAAATTAACTTTATAACTCTATTAAACCAAATTACTATTTTATTTAGTTCTTAGTTCCCTACTAGAAAATGTTTATTACTGCTGTTTTGATTTGCATATCCTTTAGGATGTGAAAGCTTCTCAGAGCTCAGATGTTTTGTCTCCATTTGAGAAGGAACAGAGAGAAAACTCAAGTGTTTTATGTGTACTATAAATGCTGCATCCCTAAATTGATACATTGACTCGGGGCACAGCTTTTGGGTATCGGGGATCCAAATCTGTCTGGAAGTAAAGTCACTGCCCTGCAAATATAAATGTTTTTTTTTTTTTTTTTTTAAGGGAGCTGCCACCAAATCTGAGGATCTGGTTACTGGAACATTTTGGAGACCAATGAAGCATTTGATTCACAGCTGTGTGCAGAGAGGCACAGTCAAGAGGTCAGAGTCTGTACCACATCATGTCGTCTCACACACCCAGGCATGAGCAGCGCGCCATCTGGAGATAACAACAACAACAACAAAAACAAAACAGAATTTAGCCTGAAGAGTTTACTAGGATTTACAAAATAACCATAATTATAATTATTGAAGAAAGAAAAAAATTGCTCATTTATGTTTTGTAACAATTGAAGGAAAGTGACAGAGACTTTTAATTTTCCCACTTTCCCGTTTTTATGTATCCTTTAAAAATAAAAAGGGATCCAATGCAATAAATATATATATAGATACTTGTATATGAGTGTGTGATTTTACAGATTTGAGATACATGACAATATAATAAGAGGTCAATTGTGATTTAGTGCTTATCAAACGAGGGTCTGTACCATATATTCTCTGCAATGTTTTATAGAACGGCTTGAATCAGCAGAAAAAACACCCCCATTAATGTGTTGGCTGATTTATGATCCATCAGACAGTTAATTAATTTGATGAGACACAGCAGAGTGTCACCATCAAGGAGGGTCATTTTAAACACTGCATTTTTTCAAGGAGAAAATTATGAAGTGTTTCTGTGTGGGAATGTTCTCAACTCGGGTCAAACGCAAGTGGCGGAGGAAGAAAAAAAGATAGTTGGTGCAACATCTTTAAAGAAACACAGTTAAAAAGATGAAATGGGCTTTCAAATGGATATTTTCATTCTATTGCATCCCTTCAATCAAATTAATCAGCGGAGTAGAGCAGTCGCATTAAACAGCATCCTCTAACATCCCTCGGCTGTGTGACAGCTTCAACGATGTAGATTCATTTTGTCAAAAATATGATGCGGGGGGGTCTTGAAGCCACTGCAAGAGGAAATGAGGATGTCAGAGTCAATTTTTCTGCCAAATAGAGTGGCCATCATCGCAAGTTTCAATCTTGTTTCTTTCCACATAAAGTACATTGGTCATTCACTTTTTTTTTCTTTTTCTTTTTTTTTTTCAAATTAAATGGGGGAAAAAAAATAAAGTTGAGGAGTGGACTTTCTATCGCTCTCCGCCGTGCTGCGAAGAAGCTATAAGTAGAAAATATATGGGGGAAAAAAACTCTCCGCTCTCCCCCATCGCCACAGTCAGTCGCTCTACATACACCTTCGCTCCTCGCTCTCTCTTCTTCTTCTTCTTGTGTGTGATTTATCTATCAGTCTGTTGTAGGATTGACTTTCTGCTGTACAGCAGGCCATTAAAGCCTGGGGGAGATTCACCTTGCCAGGCAGCTGGCTCAAATGAAAAGCTAAAAGAGCACATTAACTCATCAATATGAGGGCATAAAGATGAAAACAGTTGTCAAAGGCCTGCCAGAAATAACTGATCACATAACGCTGCTCTTTTGTAGTTAACTGAGGTCATGCGAGTCAAACAGCTGGTTTAGACACAAACAGGAAAGGAGACGGCGTCTTGGGAGGTTTAGATGCGTACACTCCACCACAAAATACGGTTTCATCTTAGAAGCAAATCAAAAATAGAAGTTACTAAATTGTTAGCAGGCTAAGATCAAACTAGGTCTTCCTTTTTTTTTTTTTCACTTAGACATTGTAACGTGATATAAAGTTTAAAAAAAAGTGCAAGGAAGCAATAACCATGTATAAATGCCGTAGGGAAATAGTTTCCTTTTTCCTGGACTCTGTTAAATGCACCTGACTCAAAGTCATACCTTACAGAAACAGAGAGGAGAATGGGGAACTATCTCACCAAATATATTTTCAACCTGACCTGCTCTGGTTTGTCGGTAATTATTTATATTATGGACAGATGTAAGGAGTTGGTGTTAAACAGTGATTTACTATTTTAGAGTAAAGACAAGCTGCCATCAGAGCTAACATGTCAAACTGGCTCTAGCAGCTTACGTTAGCAATCGCCATGGTTAGCATGGATAGCATTGTTGGGAATAAATAAGTCTGTCTCTAGCCCTTTTAGCCACTTGCATGCTTGTATGTACGCACGCGCGTAGTTCACACCTGTGCAAAGCTGAGGTTAAAGGAAATGACACGCTGGGGAACACCTTCTTTGGGGCTTAGCTTAGATAGAGGCCAACAAAAGGAATTAGAAACTGTTGTTAGGGGCCGTTTTGTTGTGTTAGCCCATAAGGGTGGCATGAAAAATGGACCTGCGCTGCATTTTAGTCTTAATAAATGGAATTCATGAATTCAACTCACTGACTCTTCTTGAACCTCATTCATTAAGAGCCCAAATGGAGAAAAGATATTCTCCACAGCATGGATAGTAAAACAACAGAATGTAGACGTAGACCTTAGATTTCAAAATGGCTGCCAATATTTCCTAATGCAGGACGCTCCATGGCCACGTGCGAAAGTCCAAACAAGTAAAAACAGAGCAGCGTTGTTGTATATTATGTTTGCTGAAAGTCTGCTTTCTCTTTGAACTTGAATAAACATTAGCTTGAGATGTTGCAGAAGATTGTTTTCTACAAATAGCTGAAGTGTGGTGAATGCTAATTCATGGCGAGCTAAATGCTTGGAAAGACTTGCGTGTTTTCGGTCAGTCACCACTTAGGGATGATGATGTAGAAAGATTGCACAGTCCCAAGAGAGTTTTCAGACATGTCAAAAGTGAAATTGTAATTTTGAGACTTTATAAAATTTTCGCACTGAAGCATTAAAATTTCGCTGTGGAGCTTATCCTAATGTTTTATGACTGATTTCATGTTTATTAATCGTTTTTGTGCAGCACAGAGGGTTTTCTCGTCTGGTGTTTACCGTTTGTGTTCTTGTTCACGCACAGAAAACATTTCCCAGATATATATTCTGTCACCGTGTGGCACGAAACACGGTGCGCAGAAGACATTAGCTTTAGGTATCGTAGAGCGGCTGCATCACTCAGTACCAGTCACAAACCATTTACCGCATAGTGGGGGAAGCTGCTTCCATCGCAGAGTCTCTCGTTCCGACTGGAGAATCGGTGCACGGCTCGCCGCAAACGGTTCAAAGGAAGAGCTGAAAGGTGTGTGTGCGCTTCAGAAATGCTGCTGGTTTCGCTCCGTTTCATTTCTTCTTTCTTTATAGTCATGAGTAGAGTAGAACTATCCAGGCAGCATTCAGTTATGTTAATTAAGCTTTAGCTGGAAAGTAAATATCAGCAATCTGCAATTAAAATTGGAGCTAAAAGACTATATTACAAATGCAAGGCAGCGTGTACTTGTTTGCAGGAGTTTGTGTCTTCCGTTTTCTATTGGCTTTTAAGCCAGCAGATTCTGGTAAGTGTTTTACAAATGGATAATGTCTTCCTTTCAGACTGGAGACTCATTCCTGGAAATAATTTGCACTTTCTAGCTTTCATCTTGCATTTTGTAACCAAAACAAAAGCATGGCATGATGTTCCACGCAATGTATGATGCCTTAGCACATGACAGTCACACATGCCATCAACATGGGAACCACCCCATCCTGGAACCAACATGGCTGATAAAGATCCACCCATGAGTTGATTGAGGTGGCTGAACAGGCTACAGCTGAGTGTGGAAACCAGGCAGGCAGATTGAGGGAGAGAAAGTAAAGGCAATGGAGGAGAAGGTGGAGTAAAGATTAACTGGGGAAATAAACGACACCTATGGAAGACACTGGTCAGATAGAGCCAAAATAACTAAGCAAAAAACAAGGAATAAATATACAAAAATAAACTAGACAGGAAATAATAGAGTGAACTAATGAGAGCCAGGCTAAGCATGAATAAAAACACATAAAAAAAAGCCCAAAACAACACAAACACCCCCCAAGACAATTAATTCCTTGCCACCAAACAGGAAGTGGCTTCAACTTCTGTCAAGAAGGTTGGATTTTCTGCCATTTTGGATATTTCTCACCAGAGCTGAGCTGAGCCCGAAATGACTGACAGCCTCGGTGGAGGCGTCGAGGTGGCGTTTCTTAAGCGGTGTTGAGGTGGCGGTGTGCGATTGCGACACATGTTGGACCGGCGCTGTGCTGAGCTGTGAGAGTCGTTCGAGACTGCTTGCAGCTTTAATCATGCTTTATGAATATGCAGGAAAAAAATTAGGACAGACTTCATGCCTCCTTTTCTAAGGTTTGTTTTTTTAAAAAAAAAAAAAAAACATTGTGGAGAATAAAATAAGGATGAATAGAGTTACTGAAGTTCTTTATCCACAAATTTCAGTTGTTCTCAGTTGTCTTGCTCCAATAATGCTTCAACGCAACATGCAAGGACACATTCTGGCAGAAATCCAAGACTGTACATTCATGTTCTTGCAGCTTTAGCTTCTTTCCTCACATGAGTGATTGTTGAATATATTTCAATAATGGACCGGCTATGTCTCATATCTCTACTTTGTTTTAAGTGAAGGCCTTCCCTTTGCAGTTCCATCAGGACTGAAGTCGACAAGGGAGGGAAATTTATTCCCAATGTAAATCACTCTCTCTCTCTTTTTTCCAACCGAACGTATAATGGATTGTGTAACCTCAATAATCCTGTTAAACACTTCCTCAGAACGTGGGGACAAAGAAGACTTGAGATAATGGTTGTTTTTTTGAATCTTTCCCCAGAAATACCTCTGCGGGGATTGAGATGCGAGCGGGAATCATAACGAGTTGATAAATAAATAAGAAGCCTTGAAATTCTGCCAATACCCATGCTCAAAGAGACAGAAGGTAGAAAGAGACAGACGGGGCAGAAGAGAGAAAGAATGTGAGCGGGAGGAATGAGGAGAACTCGATTTAAAGGCAGAAGGAAGCCCGAGGCTAGGATTCATCTTGTCAAAGTAAGACTTTTAACTGGGTTCTGAATTCTGTCAACAAGATTCTTTCACAGTCTTACACCATTTCCATCTGGGACCAGAACTGGTGAGAAGGATTGTGGTTGGACAGGGGGGTTGATGCTGGACACACGGTTTACAGATGCTGGCAGTAATACGGACATCATATCCTTGAAGCGGGAATATCAAGAAGTAGACGTTGCGCTGTAAAACTGTTCTATACCATTAGCATTTTGGTCATTCTGATCTGTACTTTCCGATAAAAGGCATGGAAAGAGCTCGCGCGCTATGTGCTGGGAGGGCAGATTAAGAAATATGTTTACTTGTTGTTAAAACACTGCAGGGATGAGGAACAATGAAAGGAAATTTTGTTAGTGTTCAGCGGAATTTATGTGCCATCCAAATTGCCCATTCAATGGTCCCCAAGCGTCTTTCAGACCTCCCACCAACAGATTTGCAACATTAAATTGGATGAGTGTGTGCTCGTATGGGCAATGTCATTTCATAAATGGACGGTTGGGAAAAAGTGAATGAAAAAGAGAGACGTTGCTCTAGTCTCTCTGGGTTCATGTTTTCACTCATTGCACTATTTGTTTTCTTATTCTGATGCTAGTGATATCTCCTTGGAAAAAATATTTTAAAAAAGTTTGTCTTCACTAACACAATTACTAGAATACTGAATTAAATTTAATAGGTTAACGCATTTAATAGAATTATTTAATTTAATTTAAGTATGGTTTGAGACACAAAGTGTTTTTGTTCACTGGTGTCATTAATGGACTTAAAGTTGCAGTGTGTTACTTTTATAACCGCTATGTTTTTAACATACCTATTGCCATGCCATGACCGTGTAACACAAGAGAAACAGTCTCTTTCATGAGGTCCTGTTGGTTCCCCCCTTTAAATTAGGCAAATAATGAACAACAGTTTCCAAAATCACTTGATTTGTTGTTGATGATGAGAGGAATAAACACAGTTACAGACTTGCTGGTAAATTGATTTGATCCTATGGAATTGAGGGGGAACAGATTATTTCAGGCAGCTAAAATAACTAAAATATGTTGTTCACCATGTAATCAAAAACTACCATTTAAATCAAGGAGGAGGGTCTTAACGCTGTCAATCATCCTTGTGTATGCACTTCTCACACCCTCCCATTTGCTCTCTGCTAGGCTTACAGCTAGTTTCCCACAAAAGAGCCTCGCCGTGCCACCAGTGACGCGTCATGATGTCATGATGTCATGATGATAGTTGTGGTGATGATGGATCCGAGCGCAGAGAGGCGGATTCCTCTCTTCAAATTCAGTCCTTGTAATCTCTTCAGTCCTTGTTCATAAAAAAATATGAACAAGAATTTACAAAAAAAAAGAAAAGAAAGAGTCAAAGGAACACAGAATAATAATGAAACTGTAATCAATAAATAAAACACCAAAACAAATAAAACTAACCCAGGATCCTGACAGATGTCAGATAAATGGTTTTCCTGCTACGATTAGTTATTTCTTTGCTATTAGCATAGTGAGAAGCGCCCATTTTTTACTGACTGGCATTAATTGATCAGATGTATTTTGTTACTTGTAATTGCATCTTAGTCTGACTTTATGGTCTGTGTGGTATTGGAATAAGCTCTGACCAAATCAGCATCTACATGTTTTGATATTGGAGACATCTGTCTTGTAAAGTGTTGTGAGATTGAATTGAATTGTTTATGAGTGCCTGCTTGAGTGTGACGTGTTAGCTACGTGCTCTGCTGCTACTCCAATTGTACATTGCATTGTGCACACGTTTATGTCCTTATGCGTTGCTAAGTTATTCTGTCTTTGGTGTCCTTTTCTATTGATTAAATGTTGATGACTCTTTTTGTTGTCCGTAGTTTTGCATCCTCTTATTTTAGGGAAGTTAAAGCAGATAAAACTAAATCCATGTTAAATTACATCTTAATCTTTAGCTCTTTTAAAACATCCAACCTTCGAGACTCTCTCTGGTAAACAACCTCATTACATTCCAATAAAGGCACCATCTTTGTTTTTTCGCAACTGCTCTGCTGCACATTAGAAACTATATTGTTATTTCCCCACCCCACAGGAAACCAGCTTAATTTGGTATATTTTTTACTATGTCTTTTTATCAGCACCTTAAATGCAGAAAGCCTCCAATTTAAAAAGTGGCCATTTGTCGAGAAATGCACGCGGACACATTTTGGAGCGAAAGCAGATATGAAATCTTCAATATTAAACAAATATATCATGCACTCAGCTCTCAGTCCTTTTAAGAGGAAGGAAAAGAAAAGAGCCTGCCATGGTCTGATAAGGTTCTGTAATAGTAATAACATTTTCATAAAGCTCATTAATCGAGAGTCTAGAGGTAATTGCTCCATTTGCTGCAGGCTGACTATGAAGGTAATGCTGACGACTGTCAAACTGACAAACAACAAGTTGTGGAATATGGATTTTCCACCTCTCAGCGTGTGTTAATAACCTACCATCTGAGCATTGCCAAGGGAGACTGTCAAGATGGCATCAGTGATAAAATGTTAACATGTGACAAAACGCACCTGCCCGCAAGAAGAACAATTCAATTTAAAATTGAATTTGTATGACTATCAGGAAAACCTTTTTTCTTAATCCTGCCCTCAGGGAAAGTAATATTGATTAAGAAGAAAAGAACAGACGGAAAATTTTCTTTTTTTTTTTTTTTTTTTTTTTTTTTTTTTTTTTTTGCTTTGCTTGGTTTCTGTCTGTGAGCTGCTGCACACACAGTCACCGTCAGAAGACTTGCATCGGTTTAACCAGATTGTGAATCTTCTTCACAGGACGGCCATGTGTGTGTGTACGAGGTGAAAGCATATGTTATGCCTGCAAATTAAGAACCATGATCCATCTCACGCTGAGAACAGGTGCAGCAAGACAGAAAATTTATATTTGACTATTGGAGATGGAGTATGTTAGATCTCTCTAAACTTGTGCAATCCCTTAAATCTTGTGTTATGGATTGCACAAAAAAAAAAAAAAAAAAAAANTTTAAAAAATTGAAAATCCCTAAAAATTTTGTTTTAAATATAAAAAAAAAAAAAAAAAAAAAAAAACATGTCTGCTCTACCTTCATACATGATTGAAGATAGGGTGAAAATCAAGAGTCGATTTGTAATTTGACTCTGCACCATTTGTGATCTGAAGAATTTAAAGGCGCAGAGGTTCAAAGAATTACGACTTAGAGTTGAAGGGACAAAGGAAGTGGAGATAAGTACATTTTACATAGAGTAAAACCTGAAAAATCAAAAGACCTTAGAGATTACAGAAGACATTCCGGTACTGATGTAATTTGTACCAGTTGAAAGAGGCAGAGGCTAATTTCGCAGTTATAAGTTTCTGTGAATCCCCTGGGATAATTTTTAATATATAAAATAGTTGACATGAAGCTAAAAAAAAAAAAAAAAAAAAAAAAAAAAAAAAAAATTTTTGGGTTTCTACTCTTCCAAAAATTTTTTTCTTCTTTAAAAACAAAACACCACGCTGCACC
>NW_015112663.1:384179-406166 GCF_001443285.1 Poecilia latipinna | reverse complement strand
CCCGGGAAAAATTTTTATAAAAAAAAAAATTTAAAAAAAAGAAAAAAAAAAAAAAAAAAAAAAAAAAAAAAAAAAAACTTTTTGGGCTTCATATCATGTCATAATGTTATTCCTTCATTAAAACATAGCTACAGTGTGTCACCTTGACTTTTTCATCATGTTTGAGAAATCCTTCAAACTTCTTTGGCAGCCATTTGTAAGAGTAGGAGCTTCTTAAAGAGACGCAGGCCAATTTCGAGTGTTTTCAACCAGTCACGGTTAGATAAAATGTAAATTTTAAAATATTAATCCTCTTCCAAATTCCTTGAAAACAACTAATTTGTTCTAATTTGTTTCTATCAAATTATGTGGAACAACACAAGTCTCCTCCAGAAGAGCAGAATGAACTGAGAATATTTAACTATTGCTCCAGCTGTAAAAAGCATTTCAATGTCTTTTTTTTTTTTACTCTTCTTTTACTTCTTTCCTGCCCAGTTTTGAAAAACACTCCACTAATTAGGTCATCTCCAGGGTCATCGCAGCCATCTCACAGAGAGCCGCCTTCATCTCTATCATTCTCAAAACACCGGCTGTCACCGGCTAATGCGGCGGGCATCAGGCAATGGGCGGCGACACTGCTGCTTTCATGATGTCTGAGGCGTGTGGATGAGTGATGCCGTCTGACGGTTGATGTTGGGTGAAGCGTACAGTAATGGGGAGACAGAGGTCAGAGAAACCATTACCACAGCAAGAAAGGAGGGGAAGGGGAAGAGAAAGTGGGACGTACGCTGTTGTCTTCTCCGACTGTAAGGCAGAACTGCTGTCCTTCTGCCATGACTGAACGTCTGCACGCTGGCTTTGCATTCATTATGGCGGCGCGGCACTCATAAATACATGACAGAGGGTGGCTTGGCATAAAATGCCTCTGTCTGTTCTTGAAGAAATGGGGAAGGGTACTCATGAAGAGATTTGATATCGCCTGACTTGTTTGTCCTTAGTTTCCATCAGTATTTGGTTTGCGCTGCCAAAGGTGAGGCTGTGCACGCACGAAGACAACATGTCTGTGACTGTACTATGGCTACAGACATGTGGCGGGGGGGGAAAGCGCAACTATGTTTAAGACCGCACACAATAACCAAAGTCCCTCTTCTGCTCGGAGGATGTACTTAAATACCACTTTAAATTTGCATTCATTTTCTCAACCGACTCTACCGTGACACGAGTTGACCCCAATCCTGTCATGCAAATAACTGTAGCATGGGAATAATAATGGCTCTTTAAATGAGATGGCACATAATTACGATGCCTGACCTCTTCTAACTGTTACTGACTACCCACAACCATTTAGCACGTTCCATCTATCAACATGTGTCACTTTGTTGTCCTCGTGACAAGGTTACCCCTCGCAACCCTCCGCTGTGATGTCACGTATTGTTGCAAGGTTATGGCTCAATGACAGTTGACGCCAATTGATCCCTCTTATTATGATGAGTCGGAACACCTCGATATCCAGTCCAAGATTAGCACGCCATCTGGAAAGGTAATGTGACGTCCTCTTGAGTTTCAGTTTTTGAAGCTGTTGTGCAGTTGACTTACAGAATGAACACGGTTTACAGCAATAACAAGAACAGGGAGGTGGAAACAAGAGAGTCTGGTTAAACAGGATGACAAGGTAGGAAAAGGATGGATTCCTCGCACAGCGGGAAAGCCTTGTACGGATCCGGAGTTATTGATAATCAATGTTGCCCATAAAAAAAACAGTGGGATTGGAACAGTTGACAGATCGTTCATGACACATTTGCATGCCGGCAGACTGCAGTGACACCACCTGGTGTCTGGAGGAGGGAGAGACCAACTTTTGGGGGGGAGGGAGGTGTGGCGGAGAGAAAGAGTGTATCCCTACAAGCGTGAAATCCTTCCAGTCTCACCCAGTGGGGCTTGCCAGTTGGAGGTTCTAGGATTGGGGTGGAAACTGTACTCATTACAAATGTTGCCAGGACTTATGAATCAGTTGCCCCCAGAGCTATAACACAGAGTGATATTATTAGAAAACCTTCGCACACAAACAGGCCTGACTGCCACTTTCTTGGCTTTGGATTTGCCACATTTATTCTTACACATGTGACTAATCTGTACCCGCCTACTTCAAGTTGGCCTTAATTTTTACCATCTCGTCTCAAAACAGTTTGTGCCAATAACCGTGAATAATAGAGCAACTGAATTTTACTGTGCTGCCAAACTATTTCCCCGAAGTATGTCATACAGAAATTTAGATATTAGTGTTTCAGTTTTAAGCATTTTTTGTTTCATGGCTGCTTATGCGTGAATATTACTAAAGGTGTTTTCAGGAGATGGTAAGCGGGTAATCATACCGATACAAAAATAATTATCTGGCTTGAAATTCTTCGAAACAGAGGCCCCATAGGTTTCTCGTCTACACTCTGGCATTGTGGTCGAACTGCTGGTGGTGGTCACAAGTTGAGATTACCTCCATACACGGTGCTGTCATTTCATCCTATTGAGACCAATGGCATGCTTGATCCAGGTCCCTTTCATTTGCTCCCACAGATCCCTTTTTCTCACCCATTCAACCTTGATGGCTCCTTTCACACCACTGTCTCCACGCTCCCCTGGAAGCACAATGGATACCAGTCTGTCGCCCTGTCTGCCAGACAGAGTTTTATCTGCTGAGAAGCCTACACCTCATGGAAAGCCTTTTGTTACCTATCTCTGATGTGGCTGAATGACTTCTTCCTTTGATTTGTAACTTGCCATTTTTCCTCTCACACTGAACTTGTCTCTTTTGCACTTTTCAGATGTGACAATGTGGCGTGATGTATTGGCCTTTGGATGCCTTGCCTAAAGCTGGACCTGTAAATACAACTTAACTCGGGATTTCAACGAAAGTGCAGAGCTTTGTCGCACACAACAAAGGTAAAGCAACTGGTCGTCTTAAAAGCTACACAACGATACATTTTTCACAAATCCCAGCATGTTTTAAATAACCAAAACTAAGCTGTCATGATGTATAAATAAGAGTAGCAGCATTAAACATGTCTTCTGTTCCTCCAAGTCTCTCTTTTTCTTACCCAGGAGTTAAGAGAAAGGCAAGAACAATCTTCTCTGCCCGTGTTGGTCAGGAATTAGTTTCTTTATGGATTGTATTTGTTTCTTCTTGGTCCGTCTCTCTCTCTCTACCTCTCTCTGTCCCTTTTTCTGAGTTGGTTGTAGTCGCACAAGGTCATTGCTCTTAGGCACCGGCGGCTCAGCTTTATTGTTCCAGCAGGTCAGCGGGGCCGACACACATCACAGCTATTATTCCTCAGGAACAAATGGCTGTCCCATGCTTTGATCTATGGCTTTCTTTCTCAGACACTTCCATATAGTCTTTGACAGGACTTTTCTTTTTCCGATTTGACCGAGAATCCATCTCTATGAACCACTTCTTGCTGTTACTGTACGAGACCATGAATGTTGAAATGCTTTGGCACAGACTGCGAGTGGGAAATGAATCGTTGGAATCGTTATACCAAGACCACACAATGCTGCTTTCATTGTTTCCAAACAAAGTAAGGAGTAACGTTTCTGTCCGGCTTATACAGACTGGTATGATACAGTACAATATGCATGATTTGATCCATCACAATACACAGTGCGACACAAAAAAATGCTTTTTATTGTCCTGTTTTGGGAATTCGGTTTTTAAAAAATGCTTTTTATTGTCCTGTTTTGGGAATTTGTTTTTTTTAAAAAAATGCTTTTTATTGTCCTGTTTTGGGAATTTGTTTTTTTTTAAAAAAATGCTTTTTATTGTCCTGTTTTGGGAATCTGGTTTTATCTCAGTGCAGTTCCAGTTGTTCTCATAATCAGAGTCCCTGTAGTTAAAAGTCTTTTAAATCAAACATTGAGAAAACAATCATGATCTACTGATAAAAAAAGTGCAAAACTATCTACAGTAATTCTGAAAAGCAAATATGGTGTCTAATACATTACCTGGTCTTTACCAAGGCCAAAATATCCAATGTATGTGCAACAATGAAGCCAGTCCCAAAATAACACCCCAGAAGTGATGCTTTTTTTCATGTTGGTAACATCGGCGACACATTGTCAGAAACACTCCAGAAAACAGCTGCCAGTCAGCTGTGCCCTGAAAAACTTTTCTGTTGCCTAATTGTATGTTCAGTCAAAGAGGAATGGCTGCCTCGTTGTTTTGCTTGTCCATGTTTGCAGCTGGCAGTAGGGACATTATTTTAATTTATTTAACCTTGGGGGGGGGGGGAACAGCGTTATATTTGCTTAGTAATAATTAATGTACAATTGGATAATGTTTGATTATCCAGTGACTGAGGATTTTAATGAAGTTTTCCACACTAGTGGCTGTCATTAAAAATAACCCCTCATAAGAAGAAGAGCAAGTTAATCTGACAGCTTCTTTAGACTCTTGTTTTGTCTAATCAACTGATATGCAGAAAATGCTTATTCTAAAACTACAGGCTTGTTTCTCTTGATGTTTGTATCACAGAAGCATTGATAAAGAATGAACCAAAGCAGATGGATCTGCATTAACCTGATCCGATATGATAAGCTTTGCGAACTCTCGCTGTCATAATGTCTAACAAATTAGAGTATTTAAAACTTTTTTTTTTTTTTACAGCTTTTAAGACTTAATACCAAATAAATTAATGTGGCTTATCATTTTGAAATGATAAAATATTTGTTTCCCCCCCCACACAATTTTTTGCATTGACTTTAAATGGAAAAACAACAGAAACCCAGTTGAGGCCAGACGCTCTGCTGGTGAAAAGCTTCACTGTCAAAATGTATCTGCCTGTACTTGTATTTTTAACCTCTAAAGGACAATTCCTGGTATAACTGGCTGTCCTCTCAAGACTGAAAGCTCATATGAGGACCAAAGTCTGCAGTTACAAGTTAATGTTTGTAAATTAAGTTGAAGGTTAGAATCATAAAGGTCAGAAGTAGGGAAAACTACAGTAGGGAGATTCAGTGGTTCAAGGTGAGGCGAATAGAAAAGGGAATTTCCCCAAATCTTCCCTCCATTGAACATCTATCACTGCTCCCCCAAAACTCTAGACAAAGTTCAAAATTTGTAAAACCCTAGACTTAAAAACCTCTGTACTTCTTATGTTGTAATAATAGCATGAATCTTATCTTAGCAGGCATTATTCAATTTGATCACCTGAATTACGGCAGCGGCTTAAAGACACAGTTGCTGATCTGATGTGACTGTGTGGGAAGGAGAAGGTATTCATGGACCTGCTCCCTGTTGTCATGATGTGTGCTTTGTGAATGTTGCAACAACCACACAGACAGGCATTTTTCAGAGATGCACATTCTTTGCATTTATAAAAATGGGAAAAAAGGAAAAAAGAAAGGAAAGCGATTCCTCTCACTTGTGAAAGCATATTTAACCTACAGCCAGGACTTCAGCCTCAATCCCCCGATAACAATGGCATCACCTTGTCCCTGATTAATGAGTTTCACGTGGCATTTGGAGGAGCTCTCATCAAAAGTCCAGCTCTAGGATCACTTGGGCAACCCGGCTGCCCCTGTTTAACAAATGAATGGGGAGCTTATCTTGTGTGGCACAGCAGTCTGGGAACGGTCGGAGGGAGAATATGTATGAAATGCGGCACCGTGGCACTGCCCAGAAAAGTGATTTCTTTTTCTAAATTTGCATGCTGTAAAGTTTTTTTTGTTTGTTTTTTTTTCCAAGGTTGCTGTCAGCCCCCTTAAAACATACTCAGATCATGTTTAATTTATATTTTTTCAGGGGGGTTTCATGCAGCACTGGTATTTTTAGGGTCTAATTACACAGCACTTCCCTAAATTAGGTGAGAAATGTGTCTAGAGGTGTGCCTTGTGACTCACACTTTAAACAGACCCACAAATGCACTTGCTCCTGGTATCAATGATTTTTAATATTGAACCATCATCCATGACTCAGAGGAAATGTGTGAGCCCCCAACTGTCTTGGCCTCATATTTGTATTTTCATCACATTTCGAGCAGAAACAACTTTAGACCGCAATCAATTGAGAATGAGAAAGGTGAGCTCTCAACAGGAAGGCTCTGACCACTGAACTCCAACAAGTCTTCAACCGGTTCCAGAGTGCCATGTGAGCATTTGTGCTGTTGTAGGACGAACAAACCCCACTGTTATTCCGCCAGTGCTATCGAGTTGCACCCGAATTCCCTGCAGCTCGTCCACATGCATAATAAATCCAGTAAATGTCAGCAGCAAGGCCCGAGGGAGCCACCTGCTATTTGTTTAGGCAATGGTTTGTGATGCAGTCTGGTGTCATTTGTGTTTGGATAGAAGTGAATGAATGAATAACGCATGCCTACACTTGCATTTCAATCTGGAATTCACATGTGAAACCCAAAGCCAACGTCCACAGATCAGGCAGTATGTTATGAATGCCTGCCCGACAATGTGTCAGTCCCCTTTTCCCTGCCAAACAAACCGTGACCCATCGAGCGTCGAGTCACGGACTCCATCAATCGCCTGATAGTCCTCAAAACGGTAATGCACGTAAAGCTCCTCAGGGCGTCTTATCAACACCTGTGTTTCAGTCGGTCCCTTTAACACACATCAGACGTATCGAGCTGTAAAGTGCTGAGACAGAACAGACTACTCAACTTCAGTCACCGATAGTTTTATCAGAAGCATTGGTTTGAAAAGGACTGCTGGACGTCAGGTCTTGGAGTTTTGGCCTCTGACCAAATTCCTCGGTTGTGTGTCGATTAAGAGAATCGTCGGCAGTGTGTGTTGGCTTGAACTAGATGTAGTCCTCCTCAAGCTATTAACCATTTCTGGGTTTGTGGCTAGGCATGTTATCCTGCTAAATGACAATGCTGCCATCTTGGGAGTACAGTGAACTTCCATGAAAGGGTGTAGATGGTCTGCAACAACAATTTGCTTGATGGGCAAGTTAACACCCAGGTCCACAGTTTTTTTTCCATCAGAACATTATCCAAATAACGAAACACTTCTGCCAGATTGCTGGTGTCCCACAGTCCATCCTGGTGCCATGTGGATCCAAAGTAATGGATGACTCCCACCTACTCATCCATCTGACATTAAAGAAAGAAATTCCTCCAACTAGGCCACTGTTTTCTATTACCTCAGCAGTAGCCTGACTGGTCAGTATCTATGCACCCCCAAACAAAGCAAATGGTGATTAAACACTCTGTCACATTTCCTTCAGAACCAGCATTTTGTTGTTCAGCAATTTAAGCTGACCACATGGGCCAACCATCCATACGCATCGACAGGCCATAACTCTGCCACAAGTTCATGCTGCTTCCTTTCATTGCTTTCAGTAGACATTGACCAGTGCAGGCCAGGAGCACTCCACCACCTGGTCCGTTTTGGAGATACTCTAATCAAGTCAACAAGCCATTAATGCATATGCACAACACTTAAATCCTTCTGCCACCCTGCTTTTCCTGCTTTCGTGCATCAAATTTGTTGACAAAAATTCACTCGTTTTTGACAAAACGTCGTCAAAAACGAGTGCCACAGTGAAGAGATAATCATTGCTATTCACTTAACCTGTCAGTGGTGATAATGTCGTAGCTGATCAGTGCATTCAAGCCGTCCGGTAAGAAAACAGCATTGGAGATGGAAGCTATTTTACATGACGACTCATTTGTGATTGCATCAGTTGCACATCGTGCATGTTTGAAATTAACATCTGTCACATCAACGGGTCACAATGTAAAATGATTAGCATTTCCATCAGCGACAGCAACTGATCACCGGAAACCACGCCGTTCCTCACATGCTCACTCAGGCAAATATGCGGATAAGTTGTGAATTAAGTGCCGATTCTTCCATGTTTCAGACCTCTGTTGTTTTCATAGACATTCTGTTTAGCGTCTGACAGCACACCGAAAGAGCACCTCGGAGCTTTTCCTCTCAGTCCGACTGACTGTAGATTTTCAGTTGCCGACTCCTGGAGGGCCAGAAGTTTCCATCGGCTTGTTTTTCATTCTCACAATCCCTTTCCCTGCTAGCCAAATCACTGAGCTATGACTACAGCCCTGGTTGGGAGTCCTTATCTGCTATCATTAAAGATGCATTTATTCCATTGCCTCAGGTGCTTGTGGGTGTTTGTGTGCCTGTGTGTGAATCTGTGCTTTCAAATGCCTTTTTTTTTTCTTGTTTGCATGTGCTCACGGTTGATCTATGCATGCCAAAAAAAGAAAAAAAACAAAACAAAAAAAAAAAACGGGCAGAAAGTGCAAAATAGATGATGATCATGGTATAAATGTTAGCGTATGTATGTGGTGTTGGCTTTGGGGGAATCGGGGGGAGGGGGAGAGGGTCCCGTACGTGGATGTGGCTGAGCCTTTGCGTGTTTCTGTGCATCTGCCTGTGATTTGTGTCTGTTCTCCAAGGTTAACACACTCCTCCCACACTAGGCTGATCTAAATAGAGACAGAGCTCGGGTAAATGGGGATCAGAAGTCAAGCGCTGGCAACCATGCTAAATTATCGGCGGAAATCAACGCTGTCCTCATTAATTACACAAAAGGCCGTTAGTCATTTCCAACCTCCACCCCCCCCACCAACCAGCCCGCCCTCCCAATGCCTCTCCAGCTAGCTGATGCTTCTCCAGTGATTCCTCCAGTTTGGCACGCATGGAGTTTACCCACAAAAAAACCCCAGCATATTTAATACTCCCGCACACTTGAGAAAACAGAACAAGGGCATAGATGAAAGGAGAATCTGTCTTTGCTGCTGACATTGGAGAAGAGCAACCAAAAGATAATGTAGTCTGTGAGTCACGCTCACCTTGAATTCCTCTCTCGATACGGCTTTCGTCGTCTCTGAAAAGCAGCAGCATCGTTGTTCTTTTCGCCACAATCACTTCAATTATTTACGACAGTGAAACTAAGAGAGGCGTGCGTCGCTTATTGTTTTTGATAAGACGCAGCAGCGCCTTGATTTACCACAAGTCAGAGCTGTGACAGGGTTTGAATGGGGATGTTCTCCTACTTTTATTTGAAGAAAAAAAAAGAAAGACATTGGCTCGTGCTAAATATGAAAATGCTTACACCAGCTTGGCTTGTTGGACAAAATGTTTTTTTTTTTTAAATCTTCAATGGTAACATGTGAGGTTAAATTAAAAAAAAAAGCGCAGATGCTCAAGATGCTATTTACATAATGTGGAAAACTTGCAAATGCAGTCAGTTGGAATCCTTGAACTTCTGCTAAAGCGCCTACATAAATAGACAGAATCTCTGGTAAGTGTAAAATTATCCAGTTAAAGTTTAGTCAGTTTCTGGGTTTCAGATTAACATCCCAGCACTGTCTAAAAGACCTCATACTCCAACAGCACTTTGGGGCGCCCGTTCCCTGACTGGACATGCGATTGTCAACGAATGGCGCCCACTAATGGATTGGTGAAGATTGTACCATTAGCTTAAGTAAACTCTGTTCCATCAGAGCTGCCATTACTTGCAGAAATTTAGCCTTTATAGTCATAGCTTAGCCAGATTAGTCATGCTAAAACCTGCAACCACAGAGCTAAAGCACACAGAGAAAATCAGATTGTGTATAAATATGACCCAGCTGTGTGTGAGTTCAAGCAAAGGTCTTTGCTGGAAGGAGTTAGCTAAAATCTTAAAGAAAGCCATTCATTATTTCCCAGCTTGGGTGGATTACTCGTCACCGGGCGCTGACATTTACCGTATGCATTTCATTATTGGAACTGACCTGGAAATTAACGGCAGCTTCTCAGTTTCAACTCGCTCCCCTCCTCCCCGGTATGCGCAGCTCACCAAAGCATTGACCCTCTCCTCTTCTCTCTCCTGACCTTTCAGTACTGCATTATTTAACGCACACAAATCCCACACAGACCGCCACTGAATGCTAGGAAAAGGTATTGACAGAGACATATGGCTGCTGTTGGATAACATGCATAATTGAGGGGAAGGAAAACAGGTTATATCCCTGTCTGGGGTGTCTGCGAGTCAAACACACCGACCTTGGTGTGCCTCTGTGCCCACTTCTTTGGAAATGGACCTCCGCTTAAACACAGAGTACTAATTATTTAATCATGGCAAGCTAAAAGCTGAAACATTTGTGCGCATTGACGATATCTCGTCTTCTAGTGCTGCACATGTCAGCAGTTCCAAATAATGTGACGATATCCAGAGCTGAAATGAATGCATTTCTTACCGTTGCTAACAGTATCTTATGAACATTAGACATCTTTCTTATATTTAAGTGTGCGAGATTAAATAATTGATTTTTTTTGTGTGCTTTTTTGCAAGGCACTATTTGAGACAAAGGGGCCGACTTCCTGTCAACGACGGCTCACAGATGATTATCAGAAATGTGTCACAAGGGGTCTAAAAAAGCTATTTAATAATTAACAAGAGTTTACAAGAAAAACCAAAGAAAATAAATGATAGCGTGGTGGTGGAGGACAATGAGTCGACATTAACAATCAGGTCTGCCAGTGAATAACGAGCTCGCCCCCAACATTTTAATTAGCAGCCCGCCGGACGGCACTGTGATTAATGAACACTATTTGATTTCAGCAGTGCTCTGAATTAATAACAAATTGACATTTAATGAAAATTACTTACTGCAATTGGAATTAAAGCTGCTTCTTGCCCCTTTATGCACCACAGAATAATAATAATTACAAATGTTGTTGTCCCCGATTGATCGTAAACACGCTAAAAGAGATATCAGAGGTGATAAGACGGAATTATGGGAGGGTTTTTTTTTTTTTTTTTGCAAACAACGTTTAACAGCGCCAATTATGTTTTCATCGCCTTAGCTCTGGGCAACACCATGAAGAGTTTCACTGAGTTGTTTACGAGCCTTTTCCCTTCATTCCATGTCACAGCTGGAGGCTTTGCACAGGGACGGCACTGGCACGTCGCAGAGAAACCAAGAGAGTCACTTTTTGTGTCAGACGGTTTAGTTTTCTCCTCCTCTTCCGTACACTACGCAGTTAAACTAACCAATTAAACAGTCATTTGCATTTGCGTTGCGTATTACACTTTGCACACTGGAGATACTAAACTAATGAGTGCGACATTTTTTTTCTTTTTCTTTTCTTATCCACCAGTTTTTCAGCACGTAGGAAGTTTAATAAGGAGTGCATATTAAAATGTTTTAATGGTTTTTCTGAGATTTGTGATTTTGCTTTGGGTACTGGGTTTTTTTTTTAATGGAACTTTTTTATTTATTTATTTATCTTTGAATAATGCATAAAAAGATCAAGTTGAAGTTAAGGGTGAACAATATAAAGGTAAAATGATTCGGAAACTTCTGGAATATTTTGGAATTAAGAGTTTGGTCTTTATGTTATTATGCAGAGGTTAATAAATCCATTTATCTATCCATCCATTCAAAGGATTATAATTTTGATAAACAAACATTTGCCTACTGAAAATTATGCGCATGTACCTTAGAGGAATTGTACTCTATTCTTGATCAGGGATCCATTTGCATGAATTATTGCCTGGCGTAGCATAAAGGTGACGAGTACCCAACCAGGAGCTGGTACTTGTTGGTCGGAACCAGATCCTACTGCAAAAATGAAACCAGCATTTCCATGAACCATCTGTCATGTGCATTTCCTGGTAAAAAAAAAATAAAAGTAAATAGTTCTGACTGCAGAAACGTCACAATGCAACTTGAATTATTTGCCTCTTTCTGCAAATATCAGTCACATCTGAAAAGGTGAAAAGTCTGTGAGAGCAATTCATGGAGTTCCCTTTCTCCAAACTTTTTCATAGTTCAGATATGAAGCTTTTCATATTGTATACCCCTGTAGACAAAGTTCTTGTCTAAGGGCATTAATGGTGTAGAAACTCCATTAAAATTATGCAATAAAACACTTAAGTTGTTCATCCTAGGTTATTATTTCTGCAACCAGAATCTCCATCTCAGGCTCAGGTCATCGGCGGTGTTTAGATAAATTGGATGTTTCTCTCTTCTCTCTCGTAGGAGAAAGCAGCCAGTGTTGGGTTTTCGACAGCTTCTTGGGACCAGACCAGTAATTATAAGGTTCCTTCTGCAGAATTCTGAATAAAACCAGAATCGAGGTTTATTCCTTCAATCATTCAAATATGTAATCACCTGCATATTTGTATCCGGAGCTCTTAGGACATGGAAGCAGGAGTTTCGGGCGGCGCAGTGTCTCCCTGATCCTGCCCTCCTGAGCAACGGCTGAGAGAGGAAGTCATTTTGTTGGCTTTTAAGGGTCTCATGACATCACAGACTTTCCTTCCTGAAACTCCTCCTCTTCCTGCTGCTGAGAGTAGATTAATGCAGTGCGGTGTTCAGCCAATAGTTATACTGAAATTTTGCATTCAGTTGTTCATGACTGGAGGTCCTAAAGTTTTAACATTTTCTGCAACTTTGCCCACTTGGGAAATTTATTTTGGCATGACCTTTTGCTCAAAGTGCAGTTTAATCTACATTACTCTGCTGAGCACTTTTAAGGGTCAACTTTATTGGTTCAAATTAAATAATATTGCCAACATAGTGGAAAAATAAATTAAGTTCCATACGTCATGCTTGTTCTGGTACATCTGTTTTGGAAAGGCATTGGGATTTAGTTGTTTAGCTAGGCTCTTAAATTTTGGCTGATAAACTGTGTTGACTCTTATTTGTCTTTCTGAATGGATTATTCAGCCACTCACACGTTAATTCATAGGCAAGGGGGTGATGTGGAGTTCAGTGTTTTTCCTCACCGAAACTGAAGTAGCGATCTCCTGATAGACAAACTCCTGCTCTTCTTCCTGAGTCACAGCAGCCCCAGTAAGGTTAGCCAAAACAAACAATGTTATCTAGAGATCCACCACATACGACGCTAAACCTTAAGAGACGTCTTGTTGTATGAATAATGCCATTCCTCTACTTTTTAAACAGCAAAATCTCTGTCTGTAACACACGTGACCAAGTGTGTGTGTGTGTGTGTGTGTGTGTGTTAACCCAGTGATTACGTATTCCCCATGTTGCCTTTCACTGGAGATCAAAAACTTCACTTGTCTTGGTGGGGGTTGTGCTGCTGCATCCACAAGGTGAGCTTTTACCCCGAAGCATGGTGGCCACCTGTTGCTATCTCAGCCCCAACGCCTTCGGCACAGGAGACACACTAGCCTAAGGTCGTTTCTAACCCAGCCAACCAACCAACCACGCTTTATTTCTGAATGCAGAAGCTAACTGGCCACATAGAGCTGAAATCAATATTTTTGCTTCTGTGAAGATCAAAAAGGCCTTTGTTGATGTGCATTTGCTCGGCTCTCCAGTTGAGGAGCCTCTCTGTGATTGCTGCCCCACGCAGAGTCCAGCCCCCTTTCACTTATCAGAATGAGTTTCTGCCCGCTTCTTAAACACTCCGGCCCGATGATTGTGCCCCGTGCTCTCTTGGCGGACTGAGAGAAAGGCTGATTTGTTGTGTGAGCACCAAAGCGACAGACGTGAATCTGATTGTGTTTGTGTTACAGGGTTCCTTTGAGGTCCAGTTGAAATTGTGGGGACGTTGTGTCCATTTCGAGTCAGAAAAAGAGGCTCATTATATCTTCTCTGTGTATTTCATAGACTCATGCTGCTAATACATTCCGGCGCGATTGCCTGCCAGCTTTTTAATGGCAACTACAAACAGCCAAGATTTGTATGGCTCTTATCAATGTTTGATAAATGCTTAAGGCTTCACATCTCAGGAGGCTGTTTCAGTTTGGCACAAGGAACTCAATTCACTCATTTTTTTTTTTTTTTTTTACTTTTATTTTTTCACTAAAGGTTACCGCTTTGAGGGGAATTTTGTATGATCTTTTTTCAGTTTTGGGGATTTTTGAGCATGATCAGCATCTGCCACTGTGGTGTCTGTCATTAGTTGCTAGGTAATGTTCATACCATTTCAAAATTTCTTGCATATTCAACACAAAATATTGCGTATTTTACTGGATTATTGTATTAGATAAAAACACAAGGTGCTAAATGATTGGGAAGTGGAAGGAAAAGGATACATGTCGTTCAATTTTTTAAGATAAACGATGTAAAATTTGAATATCAAGTATTCAAACGGGACAACTGCAAGCCTCCGTGGACGTCCACCTACATCAGTGTTTCTCAAACCTTTTCAGGCCAAGGATCACTTGCCCCATTTAGCAAACACTCACAGAGCACATAACTTGACATTTCCACAACATTTTAGCATATACAACCTGAAATTAAAATATCAGTTTCTTAACACATTGTCTTTGTTCCGCCTAAAGTGAAGGGTGGCTCTGTTTTGTAGATGTGACTGGCCACGTTAAAACCATTAACACGTCTGCTTGGGGCGTTTTGAGTTATTTTCAGATTCTGAAAGTGTGGGTTCTAAGCTTTGCATTGATAGAAAACACATGGAAAAAACCAGTAGGCAGCCCAACCTGAATCATTTTATGTTAGGTGTTAAGATGCAGTTAGCCGGCGTGGGGCGCAGCACTGTTCACCGCCTTGTCACTGTCTTTTATACATTAATGTTTTTTACCACAGGATTAAACACAATCCTGTGGTAAGCTAACTGTAACATTTTAGCTCACGTCGCGGCAAATAAACGGTTATCCCATTGACAATTATAAAGTCCATTGTTTCGGTTCTGATGCATAAAATTCACACATCAGTTTGTCGTCGTGTCCCGACAAAATACAGCAAACGTTTAAGGAGCATGAATACTTTTTGCAAAGCTACGCATCAGGAACTTTTCTCCTAATATTTTGTGATGTTTCATGAATAATCAACGACTCTCCATCTGTCAAATGGTGGAGGATTATATTGCTGTCACAAAATTGGGCTAAAATCAAACTGTGCATTACATTTACCCAGAATGCCCAAGAAGGTCCTGGAGGGGATTTATCTGCCAACCAGTGATAGCTCATCAAGATTTTTCAAACTGCTGCAGGGAAAGAGATGTTTGAAGCAATAAGAAATTAGACAGTGAAATAGAATGACTCAGATGCTCAGCAGATAAACTGTATGAGCCGAGCTTTTCTCATTAATTCCAACTATTGGCTCCTCCGCTGCATTGATCATATCTTCTGTTTATTCCTGTACGTTTTAAAGGATTGAGTGATTTGAAATAAAGATGACACCGCTGCTCTGTTCCCGCGCGGCACCAAAGCGACAATAAATAGCTACATTAACAACAATATATGGCATGCGACGCTCACCACATCATCCATATTTATCTCTGCCACGAGTCTGGGTGGTGTGAAATCACTTACACAAGTTGTTCCCGCTCGCATCACTTCTAATCAAGTTGGAAAGGTGTAAACGGTCAGGGTGGAGCCTATGAGAATCCGAGCCTAAACATGTCCACTGTGATCAGGGCTGAGCCTGAGAGTAATGAATGCAGGCGAAGGGCTGATGATATGGAAGTGGAGCACAGCAGAGTCAGCCTTCACAAACTTAATAGAAAGTTATGAGTATATCAAGATATGGCTGATGTGAGTCCAGCAAGGGAGAAGTCAATATTCATTCAGTGCTGATGACAGCAATCAGAAGGCAGGCACTCCCAGCGTGCTGGGAGATTTTGGTAATGGTCTTGAAACACGTATCAAAAAACCAGTGAGGGCATTGGGGGGGTATTATGTGGTTTAGCATCGTACACTTTACTGTTAGTCTCCGCAGAATTTAAATTTCTAAAACAAAGGCAGTTTGACAAGGAGCCTGGATCACAGATCTCACTGCAAATCACAATGCTTTGCATGCTTTTGGATACAACGTACTGCACTGGGTCATCATCCTCGGTTTTAGATTTCAATTATCGTCTTTTGTGGCGAAAAAATGACATGAAAATATTTATTCACAATCTACATATTTTTTTGGAGTTATTCAACGTCCCTGACTGAACGGCTGCTAAAATTCGCAGCGGTATTTGAATTTTCCACGTTTTTGTGTTTCTGTTTTATCGTGCAAGCATAAAAAGTTCATATAAGCTAATTAATGAATCGGATTATCTGCTCAAAGCTCGCTAACTAACGAGAGTGATGTTGCTGCTTTGGTTTTCAGACGATGATGAGTGGAAACAATCCCAAACAGGTAAATCTGACTTCCTTCAAAGCAATGGAAAACCTTCCAAACTCTCCTTCAGACAGCTGACGAACAGCGTTCACTAATGTGTTGATGCTCCACATGGCTTTTACTGCAGGGTGAGTTTTCATGCTTTGATAAATGAAACCATGATTTGAAAACAACATTTTAATTGCTGTGGTATGGAGCGTTACTTCAAAAGCTTCTTTTTTTTTTAAGCTATTATTGAAATACTGTGTGTGTGTTTGCGTGAACAGAGAATCAATTCATGGCTGACATTCAAGGAATCAGTTTATTTTTGCAAATTACAAAAATCCATGCAGTATGAGGAAGCTCAGTATGCTTTTACTGATGACCTAGGACAGACCTCCGAAACCATTTATTTAAAATAAATCATACATTCATCACTGCCTCTTCATACATTAAATTTTTGTTTTCCAGCCTCAACATTTTGACCTTTCTTTGCTCTTCCTTTTGAAAGGTGCTCATTCATATGTTTGTCTTGAATAAGCCGACTGTTTTCCGCTTGCGTGAATGCCTCGGTTGCGAAAGAGCATGGCATTGAGTGCTGATAATTAATTTTGCTGCTACTCACTCACGGTAAATCAAGCTATTCACTGCTCATGCAGTGTGAACATCAACGACATATTAGCCCATTTTGGCAAAAGTAAATCCAGTTATGTGGAAGTGCGTTAGCGCCTGCCAGAGCGCTCTGATGGATGCAGCTAAGCACTTTCTCCTTAAGGAAAAGTTTCGTACGTTTGGGCTTTCGCTCGCCGAGGAGTGATTAGATGAACAAGTTAATTGCATGCGGTAAATAATATCAAGAAGCTGTGAACATGAGGCTCTTCGCCGCAAGAATAAGCCTGTGGGGTGTTGTTTTTTCTTCTTCTTTTTTTTTTTTTAGGTTAAATTAATCCTTTGTGCAGACATTCTTCGCAGTCCAAAATTGTTTACTTAGCTTCTCAACGCGTCAGGTAATGAAGGAAGCGTTCTGATTGAGCGGGTGAGCATCAGCAGCAGGTCGGATGTGACTAATTTCTTAAGAAAACTTCAAACTTGTTTCCTGTGGCTTCCTAAAATACCAGAAATTTCAATGTATTTTATTAGGATTTTATGTGATGCATCAACATGGAGTTTAGAATTGCAAGGTAAAAAGAAAAATGACGAATAGCTTCACAACTGTCCAGCCCCTAATACTCTGGTGCCACTAAATAAAATCCAGTGCAGCCAACGTCCTTCTGAAATCCAGCATACAGTTGCTACACAACTGTATGCTGGACCAGCTGTGTGTGATGTGATCTCTGTAAACAGGAAGCTGTTCTGCTTTGCTATGAAGCTTTATTGAACATTCAGTACACATAAAGACCAAGGAGCACAGCAGCACAGATATCAGAGAGAAAGTCATGAAGTTTAAAGTTGTGTCATAAGGAAATCCAAACCTACGAAAGTCTCCCAGAGCTTTCTAATCTGTCACTCCAAAATGAAGGGAGCGTGGCACAAGTGCAGACCTGCGGTGACACGACTGTTCACCTAAACCGACGGGTAACGGCGTTCATCAGTAAAGCAAACAAGTGACCTCAGATGAGGAGCTGCAGAAATCCACAGCTCAGGTGAGAGAATCTGTTGAATAAATAAATATGACACATGCACTTTCATAAGTGGCAGATTTGCAACATGCATAAATCACATCTGTTTTTCTTGTCACAGTAAAAAAGGCAACTCCATAAAGAAGCCAGAAAAGTTCACAAACTATTTACCCCAGCTGTGTAAAATGGTAGACGAGAGCTGAATTGAACATTTTGGCCAGCAAGCAAAATGTTACATTAGGCAGTGAACCATCTTCACATTGAGGCACGGTGGTGACAGCATTATGCTGTGGGAATGCTGTCTGCCAGCAGCAGGGAGAGAGAAACTGGTCAGAGCTGATGGGGAGATGGAAGGAGCTAAAGATACGGCAATCCAAGAAAAAAAAAAATCTGTTATAATCAGAAAATGGCTCGAGACCGGGGTTTGAGCACAACAACAGGAAACAGAGACGACTTGGGTAGAAAGGTCCAAACCGCATCCAGATGTTCTTCTTTCATTCTCATTTAGCTCAGTAAACGTTTTGTTTAAAGTTTTGAGTGCAAAGCCCCTAAAGCTTTAAAATGCAATTGCAGCAAAGGAGGATTCTGCAAAGTGCTGACTGAGTTCAAGTACTACACTTCACATTTTCACGTCTAATTGTAAAACAAATATATATATATATATATATATATATATATATATATATATATATATATATATATATTTCTATTGTCTTCAGTTTGGAGAAATTATACTTGTGTAAGCCCCAGTAGGTTTTTTTATATTTTCAGATAAATATTTCAAAAAATGACCTCGATTTGATTTTATTCATGCAGAATGCTGAAATACTGAATGCAAATTTATCACTTGGAATAAAATGACAGTTCACAAAGGTTCAAATGGTGGGTTGAAGACACTGATAATAACCTGCCAAACTCATAAAAAGACAGATTCAAAGGAGGGGCGGGGAGGGGGGGGGCAAAAAAAAGTTCAAGTGGGGAAAATAACACTTGAAACCTGAATGTTCAGTTGTGTACCACTAATGAGCTCATGAGATGAAGAGGAAATGAGTCGGAGAGAAACGAGAAGCAACCAAACAGTAATAAAAGACAATAGTCGGAGGACCTTTCCCCCTATATGGTGTTTTCACTTTGGGAAATCCAATTTCTGACTTAACCGAGTTGGGTTTTCTGCTTCAGTGGCATGAACAGGCATGGCCACTCACCTGCAGTGTAATTAAAGAAAAACAAACTCCATCAATCAGCTGCCATTACTGCAAAGAGGAAGGAAGGACAGAGGTGGGGGAGGGAAACGAGAGGATGGATGGATTCAGACACAATATTGTTAGAGAGAGAGAGAAGAGGAAAAAGAAGATGGAGGGCAGACATGTGAGATGAGAGGAAGGAGATGGAGGAATGAGGGGCAGGAGCCAGGAAACAGAAAACGAAACAATCTGGCCAAATCAGGTTTGGAGTGGAGGGTAGTGAGCAGAGTGATTACAGCAACTAGACTGACTCACCCAGAGAGAGGGCCCCGGGGAGCTGACTAGGTGTGCACAGTCGCGCACACACACACACCGACGCGGAGAGAGCGAACAGCGCGCATTCTGTATATAACAAACCCCGGTCACATACACTCTCTGTAAAATTCACAAAACACTCTATTAATGTCAGAGGCATTTTACATTTGTAGTACCAGTGTTTCAGTGTTGCAGGCATTCTAAACACACACACACACACACTCACATTTTTTTTTTTTGTGTGTTCAGTTGATTGTGTGTTTGATATTTTCTGCTCTCCCCTCAGTGCATCTGCTGTCGATGCAATGTGGGGGTGTCACAAACTCTGTCAGCAGTCCGAGCCTCGTCTCCCTCTGAAGTGTCAAGCCTCATCTGTGCTCAGGTGTTCCACAGTTTATCTTCTGGCTCTCCTCAGCACCCCACTGATAGATGCTATCTTCACTGTTATTGCCCCTCCAGTAATAAAACAACACTTCTCTTCCTGTTTCGGGGTGTCAGAGTCTCCTTCCCTACAGGGTTTCTTCTCCTTCTCTTTCTTTCTCTCTCTCTCTTTTTTTTTTCCGATCAGCAGCTGAGAGTGACGCAAATTTGTAAAAGCAGATACCATCGGAAGCACAAGTTTTGCAGTAAGATGGTTTTAAAAAGAAAAATCTAGTTCAGAGTTAAGAAGATGGACAATTTTTTTAGCCACTCATTTGAATATCATGTTGCACTTAAATTACATTTGGTCAGGTCAACATAGCGGGAATGTTTCAAGACTTCTGGATGCCTAAAGTAATATTCTTTCTTCATTTATGGCCTAATATAAATGTGATTACTGGAAAGCTGTCTTCCCGATCATTGTGCTAAAAATGGAAACTGTCAAGCAGATGCAATCTACAAAATCATACATACGGTTATAGTCTCTCTAATAGCCCATGGGAGAGTAATAAGAGGCTGCTGCAAACCCCTAAAATAAGTTTGTTTACAACCCATATTATGTATTCATAGCACCAGAGTAAATAGAGCAGGAGTAGCAGATTTACTTGTGCTTTGTTCTTGTGATGCGTAATGCATTCCTTCACAGTGGGCCCCAATATGTTTGCATTTGTTTAAGTGCAACTAGTGAAGAAAAGAGCATTTAAATTAATTAATCTGCGTGGTACATAAAGATTCTCCTCGGCCAATTTACTGTTCAATGTGCCATCATTCGAAGTTAAAACGAGAACGTCTTCATTTATTTACTTGGCTGATGCGGAAGTTGTTAGGCACTTCCTGGAAAAAGAGAAGAACCGAGAATGTTTTTGATTTCCCGTTGTCATGACTCTGGTATTGAGGGGGTCGACAGAAATGAGAGACATGAACGTTAAGTTACATTAAACAGGTGAAATTTCATAACTTTCAGGACTTGTAGTAACATATTATTTGTTGCCCGACTCCAATCGGTTCTCTTCTCCCTCCAGTGCTCCCTGTGGGATTTCCGCCATTGATGGTGTCGATTTTCTGCTTATCACAAACCTGCGGGTTGAGGTTTGGGAATGGCAGCAGAGGAAGTGAACAAATCCAGCGAGTCCATGATGGCCACACTTCCAAATGTTGAGCAATTAAAGCTGGAGCAAGAGGAACGCTGGCAAAGATGTTGTCGCCCTACATGGGGTCGATTACAGCGGTGAGCTTCATCACGCTGGCAAAGTACGTACATCACAGCCAAACATTAGAGATTTGGGTAAAATCAAATATAGTTGTTGAAAACTTCAAATGAGTCCACGCATCCAGCAAGCGATCGCTCCAGATCAACTAATCGAAGCAAAGTGCAGAACAAGAGGCTGGTTTTTACCAGGCTAACTTTTCATCTGGTCACCGATAGAACTACGTCCTTTTCGAAGAATCAGATCTGTTTAAATGTGACTCAGTGTTGGGTTGCCACTAACACTGAGTTAGCTGGACCTATAGTTAGAGAGGTGCATTGCAAGTATTTATACTCTGTTTTATTAGGATGTCATGCAATAGAACAACACAAAGTAATATGAAGGGAAAGGAAAAGAATAAATTGGGGGTTTTTTTTAAGAAAAGGATCTTTTGGCTTTTACTTATTAGTAGCACGACAGGAAGAAGGGCAGAGGGAGAAGGGAAGGCTATGCAGTAAACAGCCCGGGGCCAGGAATCCAACCTGGGACAGCTGCTTCGAGAACTGTGGCCCCTGTATGCGGTGCGCTTTCCCTACCACTGAGCCACCTGGTGCCCCCGTCTTATTTTATTTTACTAATAAAAATCAAAAAGTGTGGCATGCACTTCAGAATATTCTGAAACATTTATTTTTTTTTATTTAGAAACAAAATTTTGCCACAATTTCAGCTGCAAATCTTTTCCTAATTTCCCTCCTAAAATATCTCAGGCTCAGTTAGACAGGAAAGAAAGCATTTGTGGAAAGCGACTTTCAAATTCAATTTTTTAATTGGATTTCTGTCTGCTTGGCAGGTTATTTAGGTCTCTGTTGCTTCTCTGGCTTAATGTTTAGGATTGTTGTCCTGTTGCAATGCTGAACAGCTTTTTAAAAGGATATCTGGCTAAATAAAAACTTCCCCATAGCATGATGTTGCCATCTCTGTCTTTCACAGTTAGGATGGTTTTGCAGTGACAGTTTTCCGTGAAACATACAGAGACCAAAAAGTTTTGATCTCATCCAAACAAAGAACATTCTTCCTATCTTGACATCTAATATTCTCCAAAAAACAATTACCGTATTTTCCGCGCTATAAGGCGCACCTTCAATGAATGGCCTATTTTAGAACGTTTTTCATGGCGCACTGCATTATAAGCTGCATAGAATAGACGGTACAGTTAGGGTTGAATTGAACCTATACTGAACGA